>NC_060878.1:13623906-13923906 GCF_021901495.1 Neodiprion virginianus
CCGTGACAAAACACCCTAAAATTTATTAGTCCACGGGTAAGTGTAAGAAGGTCAAAGTAGGATTTACAACAGACTATTATTTGTGTATTCAGTGACTCATTCCAACGTTTGTCTATCGCTTGGTTTGAGATAAAACGGTGATGAGAATGAATTCTTTTAGGACCACAGTATGAATATTGTATACCCTTAAATGATTGAATCTCCGAAAATACGAAAATTATTTATGAATATCTCTTCTGCATTATTTTATAAAACGACATAACGGAATACTTTCTACTGCATTAAAAGGAGCTCTGTTTTTTTATTTTTATTCGCGTTTCACGCAATGATCTGTAACAGAAAGCAAAAAAAAAAAAAAACTGTTGTGAATAGGAACAGTGTTTAAAGGTACGCTCATGCCCATTATCTTACATAAAATAACTAACGCCATAAATGAATAACAAAAAAATTTACAAAAATTGATAACGACGTCTTGAAATAGTTACTTTAAGACGCTGAAATCTTGAAATATCTACAAACTTTAACTGCATATAGTAGATCAATCGAATTGAGCTCATTGACAAGAATTCATTGTACGTTGATATCGACGACAAACCGCTGCGTCTTTCCTACATATACTTCTGCACCCAAAAAATATAAGGGACGTGTTTCGAGCTACACTATATACATACACTAAGGGTACAGCGGTCTTCCCTACGATAAAGATATGCGGGAAAGTTAGCAACAACTTTCCCGGACTCTGCAGAATCTCGAGGATCGAGGGACATTTGCCGTGAACCAAATGCTGCGAGGTTTGCTCGAGCGGACCGGCGAATCTCTGCGGACCCCGTTTGCTTGGAGCACTCGAGCCGGTCGAGTACTTTTCGTGCAGGCCAAGGAGGGTGGTAACAGTGTTTGCTTTTAATTTATGCCGATGCATAATTAGCCACCCGAAAGCGAAAGCTTTTGTCGAGTCGGTCAGCTCGATTCCCGGAGCACTCGCAACCCTCGACAAGTTAGCTCTCCGTTCCAAATCTCAGACCTAATTTTTGGGTCATGCAGAATTCACACCTCACTCCGTGCACTTCCCGTCGTCCCGCAGGCATTCCCGACATCCTCTTGGATCCAAGCAACTTAGAACGATATCGCCGCAAGGCAGCGTGGCGCGGAGCTTTCGAGGAGGACACACCTGCCCAAGATTTATGGGGGTTCATTGTTTTGAACAGGATCGTTAGCAGGTCGCTCAGTTCCCGGGAATCTACGGTCCCCTATCGCCGTTCCGATCCTCATCCTTCGCAGATGTTCGACTCGCGGAGTTCCCCAAACATCTTTATTTCCTAATTACAGGCTTCTGTTCGCGGCGCGCGAACTCTGACTGCCTGCCTTACATGTATTTCCTTGTGCGGACGGAGTTGGGCTTCTTGGGTGGTGCAGGTTCGACTTCGCCGTAGGTCTTACGCCGACGAGGACTTCGGGAAGGGTTGAGCCCAGTCTTCTTCCCGATAATTAATCGCAAGATCGCGTGAACGCTTAATGGCCCGTTACTCAACAAAGCCGCACGCCAGTTTTCATTCGAGGATATTCACGTCGCCTACCAAATGTCATATAAGTCGCTGAGAAACGACATTAGAGCAGACGAATATCAAGCAGAAACTTTGAACAATTAAACGCAGCGCGTTAATGCGTTTTCACCAAGACGCAAAATAACGCTCTCTCGGCACGATTACACCCTTCGAATCTCGAAACCAGGGATATACACATTACGTCACGGTGCAACCTGATACTCGTCACCGCCGCCGGAGGATGAGACGGGATGAGATATGTCATTGGTACTAATGGGTCTCTCATATTGTCTATAAACTAACATCACCGCAGTGGTTCTCAAAGCTTACGTCTTATTTTTCCAGCCAAACGTGTACCGGCTGTTAGATTCTAAGATTGAGGTGTTCGTATCTGCCAGCTTTCCCGCTTTGACGTTGCTCTCATTGATCATGTCTGGGCTCTCAAACGACGGTCCGTCTTGTCCTACAACTGTAAAACTCTAATGGTATTGAAATTGCGGTTAATCGAGTCGTTCAGGAGTCGCCCCGACGTTTCAGAAGCGCATGAGCGTAAACTGGTTGATGATACTCCGATAGTCTCGGATGTCATTTGTGGTCGTCGTCTTCAGGACCCTCGCCTCCCGGGTGTCGTGTGTCGCATGCGGGCGCCAGGCGGCTTCCTCTCTCCGCGACAATCGGACAGCACTCTCTTTTTATTTTCATCTCTCTTCTCTTCTCGCCGCTCCTCCTTTTTTCCTTATCTCTCGCGTGCGTATTGCATTAACCTGTCACGTGCAGCATCCTCGATTTTGCAGAAATGATCCTGAGATGAAACTGGTAAACGTAGCTGTTTTCAGCTCCGGTATATAACAGGGATCAAGAATACATTTAAAAAAAAGAGGTTCAAACCAGGTCAAATTTTGTCACGGGAAAAAAACTTGAGGTTCATTGATTTATTGAGTGTAGAGGACGAATGACCCAGTTACAACTTTGCATACATGGGAACAAGCTTGTTCAAATTATTTTCAAACCCAGCGACAGGTGCAAGAGTGACCACGAGTATCAAAATATACTCACACGCTATTACCGTGACGTAGACATCAGTATCGGATACTTCCGACTATCGTTCACCGGGAATACGAAACGACGATACCGCGGCTTATGTGACCACAACAGTCTCCGAAAGCTGGACGCGTTCTTATTCGTTGCACTTCAGTATTCAATCCCTTCGAAATAACGATCACAACAAATTCAGCAAGTATCGTTGAACCAAAAACATTGCTTCGCCAACGAGGCGATCATCGTAGGTACCCACGAGACCATGACCTTCCAATGCAGGACGCTCAGTGATAATCATGACGTTCAAATGGAACGGTGGCTCGAATGCTTGTCCCGATTTTCTCCGGGTCCTCCTGCCACCTTCCACCGTGCGAATTTTGTCCGGATGGATACGTTTGCCCGCGGAAAACCTGTTGGCACGTACCGGAGCTTGCGAAAGAGGGCTGGGGGAGACGAGTGGGCGACACCAAACGCTAGACAGGAAACACGGTGGGTGCCTCGGCGAGTCGGAGTGTCGTGGACGCCGTCGAGAACCGTGACTGAGCTCGATTTGCTCGTGACCACTGACACCGTAGCTGAAAAGTAGTTCCCCAGTTAACCTACACCGTCGTAAAGGTACTGCCGAGGTGTCGGGTGTAGCTCCAGGGTACTCCTGTTTCGTGTGTGAATCACGGATACGTAGGAGACGGGAAGCGGACTGTTATGAAAAGGCCCAGCTAACCTTGCGCGAGGCGGGCTGATCGTAAGGAAAGAAAAATTTTTCAGGATTTTGGATCACTGGCCGATTTTGGTAATTTTGGTAACGGTTGTGGACGTCGTTTCATACGCTTGTAAACATATTCGTTAGGTTAATCGCAGACTATGACCGTGATAAGTGGTACAGAGGTGATTTTGACACATGCGAATACCAATATTTAAACAATAAAGTATGACAAGTATTAAAACTTTTGTCCGAAACTTACTCAATGGCGCATCTTATTGTTAGTTGGAAATTGCGTAATTCAAGAGATCAAAAATCTGGAAGGTAACTTAGTAGTTGGTTGATTAATTGCTTAATACAGACTGAATCAATTCGTGACTTCTGCTCGTAATATGTGGCTCGTCAGTATTTTATTTAATCTTTTTTCAATTACACCCCATCAATTTCCCAATTTGGTGAGACAGGCTAAGAGAAATTTGTAGTTCCAATTACCGCTCAGTCCTTAACTATTTTCATTTTTTACGACAGTCGAAAAATATAGTTCCAATATAATAAAATATACCAGAAAGTCTAGTATCTGTTACTATATTTATGTATATCTATGTCTACATAAAAAAAATCACAATAAAATTTGTGGAAGCGAGGCACAAAAGTGTTTCCAATATTCGTCGAATCACCCGGCTTAAAGACCGACAAAAATTTTCTTCCGGTTGCTGTGCGGAAAATTCGTTGCGTTAAAACAGGCAGGCCTGTGAGATTCAGTGAAATTTCTCAGCAGAGTATAATTTTTCAGGAAGCAACGCGACACCCGGACTGAATACCTCGAGTGTTAACGAATTCTTTCTTTCTTTCTTTTGTTTCAGGTAAGTGCGCCCGCTCGATTATAATACCGCACACATGAGTAATTTGCAGCCCGTAAGTACTCCGGGGTACCGAGTTCCACTGCTCGCGGGTGTTTGTGAGTATTTATCAGCGAACGGTGAACACTGACGCACAACACACGCGTCCACGGAAGCAGGTATTGTGTTGTACCAACGTTCGTCTATGTCGCGTCTGCAGGCTTGAAGTGTTTCTCTTCGGGATGCGGCGACGCAGCGCGGAACGGGACGTGCCTGTTTGCCGGTTATTATTCATAATTACTAATTAATACAACCGGCCAACTACCACGTGACCTTACTACGTTCCACCGTCACGTTCGTTCCTACCGCGCGCGTTACGTCCAGTCTTTTTCACATTCTAAACGCCTCGACACCGCCCGCTTAATATTCCGTATTCGGATCCGCTCACTTTCATCTTTCTCGATGCTCCTGCGATCAGATTTTGTCGCGTTTTTTTGTGTTACTTCTGTTTCAAATCAAACAAAAATCGAAATGAACCCGATTCAACCTGATCTCGAGCCTGCCCTCGAACTTCACGTTATCACACTGCAGAGATTTCCAGTTCACGGAAAATAAATACCAATTTGGATTCGTGATTAACGATTTACAAGCCCTCAGGTTTTTTTTTTTTTTTATCTTAAACCACCATAACGAATTCAATATTACCAAATTTGGAAGTCTGATCTTGGATTTGTTACAAGTAAACCAAAAAAACCACCGCCTACTAATTTCTACCAAAATCCGAATATTTTTAGATTTTCTTCACCGTATTAGATCCGCCATTTTGGATTTCTTAAATCTGACCTCAGATTCGTGATCGAACACCGAAAAAACTTCACCGTACCAATTTTCATTCAAATCCGTTCATCCGTTCTCAAAGTATCATCATTTTTATTTTATTCTTCGGAATTTCCTTATTTAAGTAATTCGAAAATTACTCTACGGATCAAACCCAATATCTAATCAGTTCTAAGAAACGTCGAGATCTAGCGAAAACTCATCTTTTCACTTTCGAGGTGATCAAAATAACTTCTTTTTTTTTCCTGAAAACATAGAAACGGGTAAAATTTGGTAAACGCAAGAAAACCGCGTGCATTTGGTCAGTCATAAAGCAAAGACAGTTGTTGAGATATCGGAGGGCTGGTCGCATCGTTACGCGATAATGGGAGACGCAATTTCGCTGGATCGGCAGACAAAAGATTTTCCACGGAATCTAACTAGTCGTGAATAAATGAAGTGTCGGTGTATGAGGTACACGCATGGTTGCATGTATATATTCTACCTATACATATACCTACAAGTAGGTCCATGTAAGTTGAATTTCTCGCTCTGTTCCCAGCTACTGCGGTAGTTGGAGAAAGTTACGCCCTGCGAAGTTTCCAACTTCTAGTTTATGAATTTATAGCGTTAGACGTTATACCGACGGCTGGAGCTCCGCAGGCAAACTGTTCACTGGAGCCCCGCAAAGGGATCCGCGTTTAGTATGCACAACGTTTGTTCGTTTCATTAACTCCCGAAGCGGGGACCACTTCCACAATCATCTAAATTCCAAAATATATCCCCAAATATACATTATACATGTATATCGTATGTATATTCGAGTCCGTCCATGAAACTCCAATATTCCTGCAACGTCGCAGGTGCAATAACAGTAGCAATCTTTCTGCAATATTGCATCCCGTATGAGTTTAAGCCCTTCGCACTGCATACCCAGTATTTTCTACCTTTTTTTTTTTTTTTCATCCAACGAATTGGTCCACCGACATAAAGCACTCGGCAAGACAGGTCGACTTTAACAATAACTTATGACGATTTCTGTTTTTCAAGCATCTGTTAATGCAAAATCAAAAATTTCATAACCTCTAGGTCAAGTATTACAGTTTGTAAAGTTGCATTGGCTTGAATATACCATTGGTTACATGGGGTCTCAAATAGTTGGAAAATATATCGTAGTTAAAAAAAAAAAGATAAACTATCAGCATGTTTTGCAAAGCATTCTCTAAAGTTTACCTACAACGTTTTTCAATAAGTATTACAAAGAAGTTTCCAATACTTTTTATTTCGCAAATAAATGCTTATTTATGGGTCTCTATTGTGGACAAAGAGTGTGTTAAATACATTATTTGTTTTTTTTTTTTTGTCGAAATAAGCTTCTATTCGGTAAATTCTCCTTGCGAGTGAAAAATGCACACGCAACTGAAATTCTTATTCCGCATGTCATACACGACATATCGAGGGCACGCTGGCCGCAACAAAAAAACGATTTCACCGTCAGTAGGTGCGGGTGGTTGACGTCGTCCAAAATGTATTAAAAACCAAAAAAAAAAAATGAAAGAAGTATCACGAAAGGAAACAAAAGAGTCCCGGGAACTTCGTCTCTCGCGTTGTAGGGCTTAGGGCGAGCTTGATTAGCATGTCCTCGACGAAGGCACACTCGTCGCATGCACGTGGAGATTTTTACTCTACCCTTGGAACTACTGCCAGGTTAAACTAGCATTTCTCAAACGTGTGTGGATAATTCGCACTGGCTCGCGGTTCCTGCAATCACGTGATTCTTGTAAGAAATTTTTGATACTCACACGCAACCGGTTCTTCTCCGTCTTAAATTGCCTGTGGAAAATGTTATCTTAGGGCCTTAATTGTTTAATTTTTTCTACATTTCTACTGTGAACGGACGACGGTAAGGTTGTATCGATAACACCGTCGAAACACAGAAAAGGGTCGTTTTTTAATTTCCGTTATTTTCCGAGTCTTGTTCTTTTACACGAAAAAAAAAGTGCGCTCGGAAGGGCGAGGCTGAAAAAAAATTTGTACTACTGCGTCACTGACGTTGAAATTTAGAAAAAGGCTATTTTCGGGAATTTCAAAGTTGAAATATACTTAAATTCATCGGTGGTTATGTTTTGTATTACGAAACAAAAATTTTTGTAAAACCTTAGATGCGTGGGATTTTTTTTAGTACCGAAAAATATATGTTGATACTTGTAAAAACTAATTTTTTTTCAACTCAAGTCTTGAAAAGAAACAATTAATAATTTAATGAGGCGGTACTCAACATTGGCTCACACTGCTCCAGTTTCGTTTGAGCTTTTGTTTGTTATAAATCAACGAGGAAAACAAAGAGCAGTGAAATATTTTAATGTTTAAAAGTTGAAAAAATTAATTTCTAAGAATGTCAACATAGATTTTTAGTACTGAAAAAATTGCACCCATCTCAGGTTTTACAAAAACTTTTGTTTCGTTGTACAAAACATAGCCATCAAAGGATTTAAGAATATCTCAATTTTCAAATACCCGAAAACAGACTTTTTTCGAAATTTCAACGCCGTTGAGACAGTAGTAAAATTTTTTAGTGAGAAAGTAAAAGAATTTCGGAGAACAGCGAAATATAAAAAAGGCCATTATCTGGGCCGTTCTAATGCACGTAAACAAAAAGGACGAGGAAAAAAAACTTAGAATAATCTAACGTAAGGCGGAGCCGACATTATAATAATTAACTATTTGTTGATTCTCGGATTTACTTTGTTCAATTCATCAAACACGGTATAAAACTTGATTCAAATTTGTTTCGAAGCGTAAGATCAATATGTGGAATTCAATTATATCGAAGTTAGTTACTCGGCTCGGCTTAGCTCACGAGCCGACAAGTGCGCTGTAGCGAGAAGTCAGACTCTTAGTAAGCATCGCGCTGCAGAAAGACGATAATATGTTGTTACAAACTCGTTCAATGCATTTAATTTAATTAAATGTTTTCCAGTCTCGATCGCGTTTCAAGGAACTTTGAAAGTTAAGCTAAGAGCTTTACCGTCAATGTACCCACTATACGTACAGGTACTTAATGCGAAATGTTCGTACCATTGAATAAGGCACATCGGTACCCACCACCTGGAAATACCGAAAAATTTCGCAAAAGTGTAATCTAGGAAACCCTAGATTCTCATTATTGTCCGCCATTCGTGTAAATATCGTTCTCGTATCGATTCCCGTGAAACGTGATAACGAGCTATTCGTCTTTTGATCTTCCGCCACGTCTGCGAAGTATTCTAAACAAGATCTTGGCCTGGTTACAGCGTCACTTCGCCAAGCGGGCCCCGCAAAACCAGTCGTCCAGTTTCTCGGCCAAAATGCGAATCGACATTGGCTTACGAGAAATCGGTTGGTTTGTAGTCGCGGTTTGTTAGGATCAAAGTAGACACCGGGAACGAGAGAGGATTCGTATTAGTCGTTCGTGAAGAGTCTTCGGGGTGGAGGAACAGTCGACTGATCTTCGGCTCGCGGTCGGCGGTGGAAGTCCGTCCTCTCCAGCAGCTACCGAATTTTTTACCCCTCGCTTAACTCCCGCCAAGAATTATCCGGCTCGCCGCTATTTGATCCGTGAGACCCGGACAGCTCGGTTCGAATACCTCGAGTGTGCTGGACTTGCCCCCGCTGAAGAGCGGCTCGTGCAAAGAGAAAAACTAAGCGGAAAGGACAAGCTGGAGAGGGAGAGAGAGGGAAGGAGAAAGAGAAAGAGAAAGAGAGAGAAGCTGCCAGTCGTCCAAAGTCCTTGCACGGTTAAGGAACCCGTCAGCGAAGCTCCAAACTTCTTCGATCCGTGTGAAATTTCAAGTCAGTAAAGTTTCTATCAAGTCGTTGATTCGAGTAACGTCGAAAATTCATTATCCACAATAAGTTCCTTACTGGAGCGTTACAATTTTTCTTATAAAAATTTGAAATAATTCGCAGCTTCCGTGGAGAGCAAAAGTTGGTTTCATATTTTTAACGTCTAGTTGTTAACGCTCAAATTATGCCGTTTCATTGTCAAAAATGACGTTAATATACTCGTTTCGTAAAACTCTATTGATCATTAGAATTTCACGTGTATCGTAAAACGTTTGGCGTTTCACCGACGTGTCTCCTTGAGCAGGTGTCAGGCTTTCAAGTTTTACCGCAAAATTTAGCTATTCTTGTTTCGCACTACTGTCTTGCCGCCATAAATTCGCGGAACTACCGTCTGAATAACTGACCGATAAAGCCTGACGTCCAAAGAACTCAACCGCGCACCGGCTGGTCAAAGTGTGACGTATACTCGCAGAATCGGCTCGGATAACCAATTTGAAGTTCATCGTGTTCGAATACGTTTAACAACAACACCGCGATGCTGGACAAAAGATTAGACAGACACCGAAGACAGTAGATTTAGGAACCCTCCAATCTGCGCATAATAAGCATCGCAGCTACTTGCTGCATTGCGCTTTTTGGATTAGAGAACTTGTGAGCGAACTCTAAACTGTGAGCGCGAGCTGATTTAGCCGAGGCTCTTCTCAGCCACTGCATGGTAATTCATTTTTCTGGTGTGACCGAACACTTCCTTTGGGATGCAGGGATGTGAACGTGACTGGTACGGCACTGTCTAGGCACGGTTGAATCACTAGATCGGAATGATCTATTAAATATCTATGATAGTTTGTGACCAACGTGGTCTGATCTTAATTCCATCTTTATATTATTCCGTGGTTATTCAAATGGAAGATGATACCGGTCCGATTAGAGACTGACTTGGAGCATAGCGTTAATAAACAAGCTACAAGTGTTGCTAGTTATTTCTTTTCATCGGATAATCATAGATGACCAAATTCCTTCCGTGCGAGTAAAGCCGAACAGCACAATTCGATTTGATCTTTTCACTATTTAATTGTAGAACGGGTTTACTTGCAGATTGTTTTGATCGGTGACGTAAATTGGTGAATTGATCGCAGAACTTTGAGTAAATGTTCGGAAAAGTCGGAATTTTTGTTGAAGACTTGAGACTGGATTTTAGTACTTTTACTCCCAAGGGATTTAGGCCGGTTCGCGTGTCGTGCGATTTGCCTTGATTACAAAGCGTGCGATACGATCTAACACTTGCCTATCCGCATTGCTATCACGACACGCCAGCTTACTTAACGCCGACGAAATTGAGCTGCTGTACCTATTCATTTATGCAATTAAAATGAGTGACCAACTTTTCCAGTGATTTACGGTTTTCGACTCACTGAAAGGTGGGCGGCTCCTCTGGGTCAGGATACTTTTTCTTGAAAATGGAAAGTTGAGTACAATTTCGAGTGTAATACATAAAAGTTAATACCGGTTGAACAGACTTACCAAGCTGCCAGGTAGGGAATTGCAATTCACAAAAATACAGGTAAAGTTCAATAAACTGCGGTCCAATGTATTGTGCAGGTCATAAAAGTGACAATCACCGAAAGAGAACTCGGAGCATTAATTGTCATTGTGAAGTATGTAGGTGACCGTCTGCCTTGTATCGGGAACCTGCCGGGTTGTTCGAAGCCTCCGTAAGCTCTTTTGGGGCTTGAACTCGACGTTGGCATATAATTAGCATGACAAGTAAATAGTGGAACTGATCTTGCCGGGTGGACGACCCGTATTTCTTTCCCCGTGTTGCGGAGGGCTCGGGTAGTTATGAATTGGAATAAGATTTTTTCTTTTTCTTTTTCTTTTTATCTCTCTCATTCACGCTCGATTCGCACAATAGTTATACGCTACTGAATGCGGCATTTGTGTAGTACACAACCGACAATACGGTACTTGTAGCAAACGCGCAGGGTGAACCATTATATGTCGCTGATGTAGCGGTGCGGCCTTTATGGAGGAAGACAGGTTTCGGTTTTTGAAGTCAATGCGATTGATCCGGACTCACCCTCCACGTACTCCGTTATACACCTCATTTTCTGCCGTAAGTGTCATGAATATACCGCAAGGTGGTGCTCTGACGAAGAAAAACAGAACTGCGAAAAAGGCAAAGTGTATCCGCTGAGTATTACAATGTAATTACGAGTGATTACGGAAAGCTTGGTTGGTCAAAAATCGATGTAATATCTACTGTTTTATACGAAGTCACTGTAACTGGTTATCTTTACTTTCCCCTTCCAGCGGTCATTTCGATATTACCATTTCTTGATCATAATCAATACACAATCAATCGGCTACAATTGTATGAGGTCGACTACAGTTGATTATTTATTCCTTTATTATAACGCAGAACTGTAATCGCATACGCTATTCCGTGCCAATTTCAAATCATTTAACCCAGACCACTTTGTTTCTCAAATTTTTGGATAATATAATTTTTCAAGTTGGAAAAAGTTGGATATATCTAAATGATGTGTAATTGACATAGAATGTTGACTCAATGATGAACTAATATTTTCACGAAATACTAGCATGAATTTTAACAGAGGTAAGGAGAAGTATCTCATACGGGTTTCAACAAGTCACCAGAATGGCGCTCACAAGGAATAAGGGTTGCAATCTGATCGGCGCTTAGCAATCAGGGATCAATCGAGTTCAACGTGATTGATGCTTTGTGGAACTTTTGCTGCAGCAGCGCCATCTTAATCTGCCTCTACTTTACGGACACTTTATAAACACGGAGATAGTCCTCCTTACCTCTACCCTCCATAGACCAGTATAAACATCACTGGATCACAAGCCGTTCTCCGTTGCCATATTTTCCATCGTTCCGCGATTCCAGTCCGATTCCATCGTTCTTGGCAAGCCCGCGCCGTTTGAATCGCCTTGAATTCCATATCAGTAAATTGTCGCGTTATCATCCTCGCGTCGTGCGCACATTCGTGGATATCAATGCACGCGGGGACGGTCCAGTAACGAGGACGTCTCTGAAGGGTCCGTTTGTGGCTGGACAAGTTCCTCGTACCTCGCATATATACGAGGGTTTGATTTCATTCGTAGATTGCCCCGGACAAGTTTCCAGACTAGTATATCTAGCGCCCGCGCGACGATGATTTCCATACAGGAAACTCTCCGTAACAAGAACCTATTTCTCTCTTCCTCCCTCCCTCCCTCCCTCTAACCCTACCCTGCACCTCCATCCATACTACCGGTATATATTTACCACCGTAGAGAACCGTGCTCGCTAGCTGCAGAGAAGAGCCGACGGCTTAGTCTTAGCTTATCCCGGTGTATTATTACCTTTGCCTGGTTGTTGCCAGGTATATTTGTATATGTACTGCGTTTGTAAACCCGCGTCCCATACGCGCGTATTTCTACGTTCCTGAACGTATTTTATATTACACATGCATTTATAGGTTAGGTAGCATCGTTGCGGGGTCGGTTGGTACTACCGGCATTATTATGATTATTGCTAGTTATAGCCCTGTACATGTTGTGCGCAGTTGCTGCTGGTACTTCGGACTAGTCTGTTCGGTTTTCCAACCCCGAAAACCCCGTTTGGGGGAGATTCGCAGGGGTTCTCAAACCGTTTCATTATACGCCTCGCATATTTCTCTCTTACACCAGTTTCGCTATCTATATTCGCACAACGTAATTTCACATCCGGTTGCAGTTAGTTACTGTTCGAGCTCCGGGATCATTCCCATCCCTCCCCCCTCACCGCTGGCTTCATCGTCCAAATTTATCGTCACATCCCCTGCACCACCCTGCAGCTTGCGAATCACCCCGTTAATCACCTCGTTCGCGGACTCGCCGAATGGATCCTTCGTGGCTAAAACTGTTATATCCATACTCGTACGGAGCGTTAATTAAATTTCAAACGATGGTTTATACGTGTCGATGTATACGGGTATACATATTGTATACACGTGATACCCGGACTGTAGAATTTATTCGACGGGGTCGCTTGAGTCACGAACGTTTGATATTTCGCAAAGTCTTTCGTAATGGGGTTGGAAAAAATTAATGAACGCCCGTTCGAACATCATTTCTCCTCGATCGCGTTGTTCTCGGCATTTACACAACGGCGAACAAAACAAGTAAGGAAATTGTTTTATCGCGAGAGAATTTCGGCACGAAATTCGCCGAGTTCTAGTAGCGGGAAAGTGAGAATCGCTGGGCGTAATCCCGGCAGGACGGGAGAAGCAGGAGCTGCAGGCAGGATCAGGGTGGGGCTGGGCTGGGACCAGTATACCCATCTTGCGTCCTACGGAGGATCGCCCAGGTGCGCTTGGGGCCCAAACGAGGGGGGAGGGGGTCCGCGGTCGCTACCTGAGCGGACCGAACTAACCTCTCTTCGCACGGGGCTCGTGATCCTTGTCCTAGGCGCCCGACTGTCTGCCCTGGTCCGTGTTCCTTCGACTCGAACGCCGCCGACGCAACCCGCGTTTGAAATACCGTTTTTCAAACTTCTTCGAAACAGGGTGGGAAAATCGCAACGAAACGGTTGGAGATTCTCGGTGGTAAAATAATTTTTACTATTTTCGAGAATTTTGTTTAACGATTCTATATATATATATATATATATATATATATATATATATATATATATATATATATCGTATATAAAATAAAATAAAACTATGAAAGACTTCTGTATACTCTCAAAGATTCTATAGATATTTATAGTTACACAACAAGTCAACAGGTATTGGCACAGAGTTTCTTTCATGAAAGTATTAGAGAAATAGGAAACGATTGTTTTTAAAAATATTTCTGAAATTTTACAAAATGTTTCTCTTAGGGATGTTGGTTCGTCAAAAATCGATAGTTTTTATTAATTTCATTTTGAAATGATCGTCTATTCAATTATTTCTAAATTAACTTATTCGTAAGCTACGAAGATCTTTGTGCAAATGAAAAAGTCGAAAGTATTGGAATTCGAAACAAAAGTTTAGATATTTATGTTACCTTTAACCTCGTTTTGAAATCGTTCAAAGTTCAGTAGATTCGTTCGAAAGCGCATTTTATTCAAAAGACTATTTTCTAAAAATTCACTGTACAGTCAATTCAACGTTGCCATTTGTTTATCATTATAGCTAGTATCGGTAAAATTTTTTAAAATTAAGTACTCAACGACGTTTTGGCCAATTCGTACAAGAAAATAGTCTTCTGGATGAAACGAGCCATCGCAGAGTAAGATCAGCCGAATCTAGTACATATCTTTACCATTTTAAAGCAGTTTGAAGCGAAGCATCAATAATATCAATAACTAGGCTTTTGTTTAGGATTCCGTTGTTTTCGATCTTTGTATTTTTAAAAAGCTAGGATCACAGCTCACGTATCTATACAATAATTCGAGAAATACTCAATGCACGATCATCTCGCAATAAAGTCAATTAAAAGTACCGACTTTTGGCCAAACAACCTTTCTAATCTTTTTTCACAAAATCTCGCAAATCTCTTCCAACCAACGGTAATAATTTACAGTCAAAATTATCCTCGAAGTTGAATAAGCGCCGGTAGCTCGGCTATATTGGCACCGGACTTACGAAACTAACTTACGGAATCTCTCCTTCGCTGTTTTCTGAGTTAATATTTGAACAGAGCCTCTCGCTCCGTGGCGGCACGCTGGCTCTCTTTCCCGATTTTCGTGTAGGTACCTAAGCTTCTGCACCTTTTCCGGCCAACTGGCAACCGTGACGCAAAGGATACGCCCCTCTTTGGCATTATATTGTCTTTCTGGGTTTACCGTCATGTTCACAAAGACGCGTGTCGGAATCTTTCCAGTAACAATAAACGACCGTGGCTTCAACAAGATCCCGAAAGTGCATCGCACTTCCGATACAGACTAATATTCGCAGTTACTTCATAGCAAATGCGTTCCCTTCAATCTTTTCTGCCGTTGAGAAAATAAGAAATCATTTTTTAATATTGTTCTATCGTTGAAAATAATTACCATAATAGCATTATTATCAACCTGTTACATCTTCCGTGTGCAAGAAAATTAGCACATTTTTACGTATAAACGCAACGACGAAATTCTTTTTCATATAAAACTGTTAAACTCACCGTTTAACACGTTTTACGGAATTGGAAAAAAAAAAAAAAAAAAACGACTCGACGAACGCAAAATCAATTTGCAAAAACATGCGACTTTTTGGGAGAAAAATAATTTAACGTTTGTGTGAATTATTTTCTACAGTGTGAATCCTAAGTGAACGTGTACACAACGAACGTACCGGCTAATACAAACGCGAGTTTTACTGAAATTTGATGAATAAAAAAAAAAAAAAATGTTCAATTTTGTACTCAGTACCAAGCCGTTTTCCTTTAATTTTATTTCGATAATTTTTTGCACTTCCGTATACTTGACAGAAAATTTGACCAGGTATACATCCTGCTGCGTAATATTATGTATTTACATAGTTTAATATTTACCGATGCAAGCTAGGCAGCGTGTGCATGCATTTATACGTGTATCAAGTCTCTCTCTCGGTAAACATTCCTCCGGCTCATTTAAAGATCTTGTAACATAATACGCGTATACATAGTTATGTGGACACAGGTATGTGTATACAGGCTCGTCAGCTCACAGCGTGTCTAATTCGACGACGAGGCAGTGTCACAAGCTGGAATATAAAAAACACGCCTCGGACTGTGTGCTCTAGCTAAATAAATAAGGTAAATAAAATTTGTACCTATTCCTCATTTTCTTCTAATTCATGTCAACATTGAATAAATACTGTAACCGAATGACACGTGCAGCATTGGCCAAAAGTATATGGAACGCTGTTACAATGGTCAGTAAAACTCGTAGAAATTCCAATATTAGGATGTATGGGACGTGAAAAGTGGTTGAAACAAAAACGTGATATAACAAGCCGGGAAAAACAATTTTTTTCGCGACACGTTTCATCATCGTGAAAGGGGAAGAGTTTGTCGGTCAGTTCGACAAACTTCCGCGATGATATCGAAATCGGCCAATTGAAAAAGCTGAGACTGAGAAATGAAAAAAAATATATATAAATGTATAAACGAACAGGGAAAAAAATAATTGTGTGTTTAGAAGAAGTGATAAGGGAGAAAAAGTACATGTTTGTCGGTAAAACATTGAAAATCGAGTTATTTCCGATAGAACCGGAAGTTGAAATTAAACGGAACATAGCAGTTTTTCATGCCCATCATTTGACTGTAAAATCCGATAAGTTTAAAATTTTGCCATCGAGCCGTTTCCGAGATCGTCGCGGGTGTTTTGTCGGACGGATCGACGAACCAACATTTTTCGAAGCATCTATTTTTCGGATTACAGAGGTTCGAAAACGTAAAGATTGGTTGAAATTAGGAAAAGTGATATTCGACCAAAGGTGATGAAAAGTAAGAAACGCTTAGAAAGTCACATTCAAGCTAATCTGATTACGTGTAACTAAAAAAGTTTCCCTGAAACAGGAAAAGTTTTTCAAACGCTGAATCTTAAATGTAAACACGTTATCATTTTAACGACCAATTCAGTGAAATAACGTTATTGTATAATTTTTCACTTAAAAATCACATTGCTTGTCCAATTTTGATCAACAATGGCTTATCTTATTCGCGAATGAATCATCCATACATCTTCAGAGATAGATTTTCGGAAACAATTATGTATTTTTTTTTTAATCACAAATTCGTCATCTCCGTATTAGAATTTTTCACTAACCGACGAGCTCAAGAAAAAATGTATCTGATTTGGTACTGCATTAATTTATGACTAAAATGAGTTGTTGTTCATTAAAATCAATCAAACTGCTTGGGTCGCGGTAAAAACATAGTTAAATATTTTCCGGCGTTCTTAGTAACAGGTAATTTATCGTTGAGATTCAGTGTTTAAACAAAAAAAAAAAAAAATTTCAATCGCAAATACTTTAATCATATTCATCTTAATAAGGCTTAATTAAATTTTTCAATTAAACCCTGTTCTAGTCATGTTATTGTATTCACGAATTTTTGAGCTCACCGTACTTCCCATACATTCTCACTTTTAAAAAATCAAGTCGAAAAAGCAAATGAAGATTTCAGAAAGACCGATAGAAATTATTCCGTCTTCGATTTTTACCGTTAACATTTTCTCATCGATAATCCGTCGGTTAAAAGATGCATATTTTCCGCCGCGATGGTCTGGTACGTCCCACGTTCGATTAACCAAAAGGAAATGACGCGACATGGGCGGTTGGATGGACCGATATAACGTTCACAGCTGGAATGGATGGTTACGTCCAATAAATACCATGCCGCAACAAACTTTGTACGCGCCTTATCTAAATAATGGTTGGATTACGCACGCGAGGCGTTACGGCATGGATGTCCGAACTTCCGTCCGCGATGTTTGAGCGTGGTGTAGAATTATTTCATTCGACTCGAGTCGGTGGGATAAGATCGTAAATGTCCATTAGCGAGGTTCATTTGAATTCTCACGCGTCGAAATATCAAACGCTTCGATTTCACAAAATGGTTTTTGAATTTGGACCCGCAAGACTGGGCCGAGAATATCAAGTGCAGTTCAAGCATCCTGATGTGAATTTTGAAATTTGTCAGTGCGGGTGACCTGCTTCAACGATATTAATACTAATTAAACGTATCGTTTTGGTTCGCTTCGCTGCGGTGACGTTCGGATGCGTGATAAATAAAGTCTAAGGAGATTCTTCGTAAATATTAATATACGCGGGTGTGTGAATATATAACGGAGAACGTGAGAAGCGTGAAACCATATCTATAAAGGAAAGACGTTTCGGATACTCTCGAGAGATATGGAGGGGAAGAGAAAATATCGTATATATATTCCTAATTTATGATAATTTGCGGTGAAAAAGGGGCGGACTCGCGTCACGGTTACCGAAACAACAACAAAGCTGATTTCGAGTTTACCTGGACCTAGGAGATTGAGCCGAAGAGCGCGAACGAATGCGAGAAGGTGTAAGCGAATATTGTCAAATATCTCGATGCAAAGTTATTCAGCGGCTGGTGCAGGAGCGGAAATATAATATGCATTTTGAGATTATACACGCGGTTAAACGGACGTATAAGCGTCGAGACAATTAAACCGATGAATATTTATCACGCGGCGCGCGGAGGAGATTTTTCTTCGCTCTTTTCTGCTCTCCTTCGGCGTGTCTCACGGATTTCTACATGATACATGATAATTCTCGATAAGCGGAACGACCGTCACACCGCGGCGCGTATTGCGAGAAACGCAGCGACATCCCGTCGACAATAAAAGAAAAAAAAAAAAAAAACCCCGGGTGAAACTCGGAGGAGACTCGTCTTTTCCAATACTCTAACAAAGAAAGCACCCGAAGTGTGCTTTACCGAATTCTGTCATTCCGCGATGTCTTGTGTAATGCATAAAAATCGATACCCAAAGATTTTTTGACAAATCCAATTTGATGTTATCCACTGTCAACAAACGATAATGACGTGCGCAGTGTTTCTAACTTCAGAGGTCGTCCGCCTTAGTTTTTTCGGGTAAATTTCAGGGGTGGTTTTCACTCCTTGAAAATCACATCTATAACGTCTTTCGCCGTACCGTAACATATCACAGAATGAATAAAATCAACGAGGTACACCCAAGGTACTTTCCTTGGAAGTATCTGCTCCGCAACTAGGTTCGGTATTCATTATCATGCGTGTGGCGATCCTTCGATGATCGTCACGTCAAGATCCGTCCTTCTGGTCCTCTGGCACTTCATGAAAACGGACAACCTGTCCGGCTAGTTCGCCCTTCTCCAGTGCTGCTGCATCGTCTTTCGTAAAAAGGAATTTTACACCTCGCGTGGCGACCCTTGAAGGGTTGCCGTTCTCTCTGGACTGTCGCTTAGAGTTTGAATGAGAATGCGGGTATTTATAAACAAATTAGGCGATCGTTGATCACGACTATTGTCCGCCTCGCTCGACAGTCCCGCGCGGTTGTTATACCTGCAGGGAGCTGTATGGGCAAGGATCAGAATGCACAATGGAAACTGAGAGAGAAAGAGAGATGCTCGTCTAGTGCAGCACGTTTATACATTGTCAATGAATCAACCGCGACCTTCGCGTCCATTGACGTTCATGAATAAATTCACCTGTTACATCCATTCGGCAGGTTATGGGGATTTGTTCTTTATTTTTTTTTTTTTTTTTTATCTTCAGTCCTTTCGTTGCAATTTATCCCAAGTGTAAAATGTCAATTTCATTATACGGTACATTTATTTCAGCCAAACTTTTCGTACGATCGTGCACGCACGTCGTGAAACGGTGAAATAAAAACATAACGCGCTCAATCAGAAAGGGTGCGGACAACGAATTTCCGGTCTCATACGAAACCCTCGTATTACGCAACGCAAACGAGACAAGGTGTGTGTATATATATATATATATATATATATATATATATATATATAGTAAAGGTATACGTGACCGTGCGGAGGAACGTATTTGCCGCGGTGCAGGAATTTCCCATCGCGTTATCTCGCGCAATGAAAGAGAAGGAGGATCGTGATCACGGATATCTGGTCTGGTCGTTGTTATTATTATCGTTATTATCGAAAGGTCGGGGGTTGGGGAGTTTAAAGGTGCGCGCGAGGATTTTACTACTGCTTTTTTCTCTTCCCTTGCTTTTCGGAAATATCTCTCCCGAGTCATTAGGAGCGATCTGCCGGGGTAGCCAAGCGCAATGCGAACCGGAGGAAGATCAGGAACTCTTTGTCTCCCCCCGGAGTGGCACACAGAGCTGCAGTGATTCACCGTTGTGTGGTGGTAGTAGCTCTTCTGGCTCTCTCGAGAGCTTTCTACCACGAGAGGAGAGAGAGAGAGAGAGAGAAAGAGAAAGACTAGGGGGGGTGGGGGTGGGGGGCGAAGTCGGGAAGAGGGTCCTTCAGAGCCCTCCGATCGTTCTACGGAGCCGACCAGCTTCGCGTATTCAAGGTTTATAGATTTCTTTCGATATCTGGCTGCAGTAGCTTCGCCCGCATACCTGCAGCAGTCATCGCCAACGTTCGCATCCCGGAAGGCTGCACAGCATCCTTGTCCGAATTCGAAACTGGGGAGTTCATAACGCGCAGTCTACCCGCTGCACCTAGATCATCCGGCCAGTGCCAGGGGTGGAGACTGGCGTAACTGAAATCTCAGCATCCCTCCTGCAGGCATCGAGACTCTACGAACCCCAGAAACGTCGAAGGGTGCCAGCTGCGCGTGCAGGCCAGGTGTGTTCCCCTATGCCACGTTGCCACAGAGGGGAGGGATGCGAGGCGTCGGGAAGCCTCGAATTGCACCGATTTGCCAAGATCGTACTTTCACCACGGTCAAATTCGACGCGACCGTGGTATACGGTTGTCATTTTTATTACAGACTAGAAAAATCATTGCGGTACGTTCTCACAGTTATCTATATCACCGCGTGGTCCGATCCTTTGGTCTGTAATTCTTGATTTCTATAGGAAAAACCATTAGCATTGTTCGAAACGAAAAAGATTTAGGGTGGATTTGTCCGTTCTGGTTACCTTAGTAGTTACCAGTTATGGCCATCATTCGAACCACTTGTGGCTCTATTTATAACATGTCAACTGAGGTCATTTGCACGAATGATACACATCGGTGTTTTGGTCTACCTGAACACTAATTAGACAATGAATGTACTTTGTCTGTTCAAAGTTCGATTTTAGTCGTTGATCGAGTTATCGAAGAAACTGAATGTCAAACCATCGAATATATATACAGAATATGAAAAGTTTTTCCATAAATAGTAAAGTAACCGTAATCGGTGCATCTTCTTTAGTCCTTCATATTGAGATTCGAGCATGCGATATCCAGTAGATTCGAAACGAAACTTCTGTACGTACTAACAATGCCCAACGAACGCAAACAATTTGCCTTACCCTCGTACCGAGTGCACATCCGTATGATGAAATGTGCGGTAAAACCTGCAAGCGACAATAATGAGGAGTGTGTAAACCTTTTTTTTTTGTACCTTAACCCTCGAAATAGCCAATTTCACCAACGGAAATGACTTCGATGATATTTGATAAGCGTGCTGTTAGCGGTAGCGTACAACGACGAAGACTAGCTACTTCCACTTCCGTAATGAATTTTCCCGTCCGTCGAACCTAAAAAATCAAACCTAACCTGACCTAAAACCGTGTGTAAACTACGCTGCATGACTTGTACCTAGTTGGTACGGCGCCGACTGACAGGAAGAATCCGTTCACCTACGCAGTTACCGTCAATTGGCTGAGGGCCTAAAAGCTGCGAGTCCATCGCGCGGATCATCGGTGTTTTTAAATATTTCAGCTGATTATCGAGGCACGTGAAAATTCGGAGGTCGGCTAAAATGTCTGAAAAATAAAAATGATCATTCAGCTTTTCATTTGTGTGATCTCGAATCACCAATCCGTCAATCTTCCGGACCTTGGTACAGTGTAAAATGAAATTGTAGTTCCCATATCGAATAGTTTTATACTCGGACTTGCGACCCTCTGATCATGAGGTAAACGGACACCGAGTTACGCGTGAATCGTGCGAGAATCATGTCGCGCGGCTGAGCGTGTATCCCACTGTAGGCGGAAGTCGGTGTTCCCCCAGCGGAACCAAGTCTACCGGAACACCGGAACCGGACGGGCGCGGAACCGCCGCCAGGCACCCGCGAGCCCGCGGACTCCGGGACTTTGAGCACAGCCGATTCCCTCACGACGATGTCACGCAGCCTGTGCATGCATCGACATTCGACGCCGCGTTACTCTGCAGCAATGGTGCTGATCTGTGAAGCTTGTCGGGTCATTAAAAACAAAAGTTTTTCAACGATCATCCATCTCCCCGCAGGTGGCCATTGTCAGGAGTTATGAGGAGTCCTTTGGTTTGATATGTGTAACCATGTTCGGCAAATCGAGATGTTGCACAGTGTGGTAAGTGCTTAAATTTACGTGAAATCGAACAGGAACCTTCGAATTGAGTTACGTGGCAAAACAGAAGCACAAAAAATATTTTATTTATGTCGATTTAGAGTGAGGGGAGGTTTCATTCTTCTTTGATCTGGTTGACGCTGGTGAAACATCGCTGCTGATTAAAAGTACAATTCCGATAACGCGGAGGGTAATTATTCTTTCACCAATTTGCATAATGAGCAGGTTATACCCAGGTATGAAGTGCGTGGCGTTCTGCGTATAGCCGTTTCCCATGCGTCAGGTAGACATGCCGCTGGTCTGTGTGCAGGTATTTTTAGTTTCGGAACCCCCGCAACACTGCAAGCTTACCCTAACCATGGGAATCTCAGCTTGACCAACGTCCATTTGCGGCAGCAGGTGCAATGGAGTCCCTAATTAACGCGACGAAACCTCACGACTCCATGGGAAATCTAACCACCACCTGCAACCAAAACTCGACCACTTCGCACCGCGTACAGAGTGTCTACTAATAGGATGCTTTTTGGATCTTGTATTTTATGCCGATGCGTGCATAGAGATGACAGTAGGAACAGGTTCTCTTTAGGGAATTCGTCGCTTTCGACAGGACTTGGTTCATTTGAAAAAGTAACGAAAAGAAGAACGACTAGACCGCACTAATTCACATGGTCTTGAAAAATCTATGTAGGCCCTTAAGCTGCTCGCACTGGAGGAGTCGATAAACCGATTCTCAGGTCCTTCAATTGGCGGGTTCATGGCAAGGATTGGTGACCCTTTTGAAGCAGCAGGCAGTACGGTTGGCGATATATATCCGGGGGTTTATTCCGCCGTTTATCAAACTTTGAATGGACAGTCGCGAGTTCGTAATTATTCCCGAACCAATTTATTTAACACCTTCGGTTCGGAGGGGTCGATTTGCACTCTGATATTAACTCGGAGCAGCGCGGGTGTACGCATACACACATCCGAGGCTATAACCATTTCGCTACCAATTTCCAATTTTAAAACAGCTTTGATCGATTCTCCGTTGACAGGGGGTGGATGGTTGGCTGGCTGGCTGGTTGGTTCGTTGGCTGGTGCGCTGGTCCGCCGGTTTCGTTTCGTTCGTTTCATTTCGTGGGTATAGAACGGGGCTCTGCACGCCGACGGGAATAACGCAGAGCGTGGCGGCACGGGGGTGAGATTGCCTTGTCACCTTGACAAATGGTCCGAAGGTACGCCGCTACCCCAGACACCTTCTACTACGTGTAAAATTCACTCTACGTACATCGTCAACCACGTGGCGCGTCTCCCACGACGTCCCCGAGGCGTACCACCTTCGACCCTTGGCTCCTGATGTCCCGGTTCCCCCGAGGTGCCGGGATTACGCGTATACTATGCCCCGGATTATTAGTCATTACCGATTGACAGTCCCTCGCCAATGACGCGCTAACACATACAGTCCAGAATTACACTCACCGTCGACCCACCGTTTCGCGGTTATACATTCTTTGGCCCAGGTACGCTCAAGGTGCTCGGAAATTCGCGAAAATTACAGAAAACGTCGATATAGAACTTGGTCGTTATCCTTGAATAGTTTGCCCGCACGGTTTTTGAGCAAAATTAACTCAAAATAGAACTCTCATACATAAACTTTCATGGAATCCGTGACGAGAGCTAGCGTTTCAGTCCAAACTATACTCTTGAACGGAAAACTATTGGAATCCTTGTGTCTATGTTCAAATTCAAACCGAAACTGTCACGCATAAACTTTTACGGAACCTGCGATGAAATGTATTGTTCTAATCCAAATTACCTTGTTCAAAAGGTTACATAGATCGACAGAATAATTCTACTACAAAAAGTTTCATGTGAACTTGGCTCACTTTGCCTGCATTACTATAGGAAATGATCAATATAAATATGTATAATATAATATGTAGGTACAGTAGTGGGTAGGTTTACTGGATTTTCATGAAATGTAGTCGAAAGTTGAAGCAAAATTCTTCTCATCGTTCAAGAACATGTGACAGAGAAGGTGCAGGAATTGGTTTTGACACAAATGGAGCGTGTACCCTGGGCTAGACCCGGTTGATCTAGGGGTTAAATAATGCGCCTAAGTAGTCACAAATTGACCGAGGTTAAACGTTAAGTGAAGAGAGGAGACGACTGTAACACTATAAGGCACGCTACGCTGCCTCTGACGCTGTAAAGTAATCGCTCCTCCGCGTTACGCAGGTGAATCATTTTCCTTTCGTTTTTACTCAGCGCACGCTATGGGCCATGACATTGCGCAAGGAGTGTTAAATGCTACCAGTCATCGCTGAAATCCACACCCACGATCCTGCGCTGTTGAAAATTCCGCTTTTGTAGAAGACCACAATGTTTCATGGATGTGACATTCGGATGAAACCCGATCGATTTACACGAACAGAAGTCTGGATTCAGCAGTGGAAGGCGGCAATTATAACTAAAATTAGCACTCAAAATTTTGGCACAAAAGCTGTCAATCTCTTGGATTAACTTCAAATGATGGCACGTCGTTAAGCATCAAATGGTGTCGCTTTCGGTCTTCAGCACCAAACAATGTTGAGTTGGTGGTGGTGGTGGTGGTGGTGGTGGTGGTTCGGCATCGAAAGGTGTCCTTCTCTGGCACTGAACAACAATCTGTATCGGATTGCATTGCTGGTTGAACGTCAAAGGCTGCTTCGACTTTCATAAAATCCGAAACGGGATCAAATTCAGAATATAATTTTAACAGTGATAAGCGTTAAACTCTATACACTGGAATCTAAGGTCGATCGATGTAGGAATGAACGGCTAAAAACATCACGCGACTAATATTTGGTGCGAATAATAAGTTTCAAGTGTCGTTGTGAATAGATTTTTGCAACGATAAAGATAAACCGAGTTCCAAGTAACGGATAATTTTATGCCGTGCGAATGATTACGATATAAGGTGGAATATCACGAGGTGTGTAGGAACGAAATGAGTAAATGAGCCATGGCAAGCGCGACTTCCTGAACCAGCTGGCACGGCGGGACTCTTCGAGGCTTTTTCACCGACTCGTTAACACGATCAGCGAACCGTAAAAATCCATCTTATTATCCATTAGTGGAAGTTGAGGTCCATTCGCCCGGCCCGAGTCCCAATATACGCGATCGAGCAATTCGAAGTGGATTCGTAGAAGCCCCGCCGACACCGTTCGTTCACGACTTATTCAATTATTCCTGACAAACCCATTTTGTCGATAACAACCTGCAACGCGACTATCTCCTCTGGTAGCATTAACGCCGAGAAATGAAATAAGGAACAGTACGTTCGTGAATAAAAAGAAAAGATTATAGTGACTCGAGTGCAGGTAGGCAAAAAAATATAGTCTCTTGAATTGGTGAGGCGGTAACGAACCAGAACAGCCAGGAAATCGCGTTCAATCAATTTCCAACGCAATATCTCGGTTACGAGAGCAGGTATGATAGGACACTTACTGGTCTGGAGGACTGGGGGCGAAAGTCAGGGGAAAAACACCACCTCGGTAATTTTCGAATCAGAATTAGCACGCGCATTCCCACAAAGTCCGGGCACGCAACTCCCTCAACGCATGACCGAGCAATGGGACCCGCGTTCCTCACGGACAGTGATTTGCCACCCTCACCCTTTGGGGCATATGGGGTTCTCACGACCCGCTTTCCTTTCCCGCCCAACTCGACTCACTAATGTCACTTGTAACCATACGCAATAACCCGACTGTCACAACAACCCGAGCATTTCATTATTTTATGTACTCCCATCACGCGGTGATGTATTCATAGTCGCGAGGATGAAGTTAGTAACGTTATAGGAACGACGCGTGTTCAGGAGAAATTGTTACTTCGCAGATTTTGGATTCGCGGAAATTTAGTGAATCACGATGATGATCAAACTTCTTGAAGGTCATTCAGAAATTGTACAATAATGATTTTTTCCCCCGAGAGTTCGTTACTTTAACGTTACTAACTTCAGCCTCTTTCATAGTCTGGTATTTTTTTTACGTTAACGAGATTGGATAGCCAAAAATCGAAACTTTTCATTCGTTTTATCGAGACATAGTCGTACTTTTAGTATTTATTTAATCATTATATTCGTAAGCTGCGCAGATCCTGTTTTAAAGATACAGGAAAACGAAATATTGAAATTGTCCACAAAGGCTTAGATAGCGATGATTCATTTCTAATGATGTCGCTTCAAAAGGTTTACAAATCTAGTTAAATATTTCGATTTTACTCTACGATGGCTCGTTTTATTCACCCGGCTATTTTATAAAAATTCACTGAAACACTTTTTTTTTATCACGTTGACATCATTGAATATTTAATTATAGCACGTTGCACCGATTTTGATTACAAAGAACAAATCGCAATACTGAATTGAAACTACTGAAAATAAAACCCGTTCTAGACAATTTCTAGAAAAATCGTTTCATTGCGATTATAAAAAATGTATAAATACTCAACGTCCAATTATCTCTTAATAAAATTGTTAAAAATTAGCGATGTTTGGTTACCCAGACTCCGTTAAAAGACAGATTCGACTCTATAAAATATACTGATAGTTTAGGAAGCCGGCTATGAGATATATTTTGAAAGTTCCCTACGAAAAATCGTTCCGAAGAGCCTGCGAAGTTTATATTTATTTATTTGATGACAAGTAAAGGAGTATTCGTGTATTTATTTTTTATCTGCAATGAAAGATTTATAAGCTATTGTCTCGGGTGTGACTCGGTGGCATCGTAGCTCCTAGTTTTCGTTGAACAGCGTTTGAGAATGGCTCAACGACACCTGGGCCAAAGAGTGTTTCCTATCCCGTTACCCTAGGCACGTGAATCGCATACACGGTTATGCGCCGGAGGCATAAAGGCGTCATATACCAACAAAAACGATTATGTACACGGATATCTCCAAGATTTATTTATAAACACGCACGCGCCCAAGACGCGGTGGAAGTTGTACTTTCACTTATTGAAATCTTAGGGACCCTCGGCGTGGCGTTGTTTTCGATTTAATGACAACTACGCGACCACGAAGACGACTCGCGCATATCGATTGACCGCACCGCACATGTAGAAGCAATTCGAAACCGTGAGCATGGGTTCTGTGAAGAAAGGGGGCGTGAAATGTACAAGGGTATAATCGCCCGGAATGGCGAGAAGGCGAGACAATTAAAATCCTGAAATTAAACGTTGCCATTTGCAATTCAATTGCCGCCTGCAGTCCTTTTACGCCTCCCATGAATAAATTAAACGAATTTCGCATGAAATATGGACTAGGATCTTGAATTTATACACTGCTTCGCGGGCTCACCTGCTTCTCCGTCGAAAGTATCATCATCATCATCATTTTCACCCTGACGTGAATGCGATTACACAAGGGATACCTACTCTACACCTTCTTCCGTAATTTGATTCCCCACTTTCGTGAATCTCGAGGTCATCATACCCACGCCGTACGTCATACGGTGATTTCTCGATCCCTCGGCTCGACGTCTGAAATTGCTATTCTCGAAAATATCGCTCGTTATCCGCCTTGGCAAATATGCGAAATTCCCATATTATTTTTCAACCTTTCAACTAGTTGGACCTGTCAGCGCCATGTTTGTTTCCTTAGAATTTTAGTTCATAACATCGAGTTACAATCAACAAAATGGTTAGGCGTACCTCGTTTTTCGTAATTCCAACAATATTCAAACAGTTTTTTTTTAACGGTACCTGTTTGCTGAATTTTTCTACTTACTATACCAAATGAGATTTTTTCTCAGTGTGCATTCTCTTATTATCTCTACCGACATTCCTCCAACAAAATAACACGAATTTTCTCGTTTCGCATTTATATATAATCTGCAGCTTCTGTTTCGAGATTATTCGTATGTGGCTGTGTAAAAAAAATTCCTCGATAACGTGACGCTGTAGCGACGGCAACATTTAATGACCACGTGTTTATACCTCGATACGTTACGGCGGTCTGTACGAAGGGATATTTTATCGGGTATCGGGGCCGATTCGAAGCGTAGCGTCCCTCGCACGTGTGTTTGGTGTGTCCCATATTCCATAGTTAATTCAGTAGTACTAGCCGTTGAAACGGTAATGACGGGTTGCCCGCGTGGCGACGCCCGACGTCGTTATTAACAAATCGACGGGGCAACCGGATCGTTAAGACTGGTAGGCACGACACGGTGTCTAGCAGAGAAAAACCGTCGTTCCCAGTTCGGATCAAGCGGCCTACGTATCGCCGTAATTACATGTCATTTCATTAGTTTGCCACTCTTGCGGTGATTATCTCTTCTGGATTGCACTCGCGTTTAACTGTAGGTATACTTTCACATCAAGGTGAACATGAAAGCATTATCCCTGTCCTAAATTTGTGTGTGTATGTGTTTTTTTTTCAGGCTCGCAGGATTTTCTGAAACCGTAATAAACTGAGTTTGAATAAGAAAATTTGAAAAAAGTCTTTCTCTCGGGTATTTTACAATTAGTATCTCACATAATGTTTTTCACTTATTTTACAGGTCTGAAAACGAGCGAAAAATGCTGAATCCGGAGAATGGATGTTATGCCGAGTCTGTTCGTGCATGGTGAGTAATTGTTGATGGACTAATTTATCCAGTGTGCATAAACGTCGTTTGGATTCAATAGCCCAGAGCAGTCGCTCTCTCACGTGATCAGGCTGAATAATTTGAAATAATGAAATTACCGATGCACGTAAGAATCGCGAGTGTGACATTCGTTCGTGTTGTCACAAGTTGCCGACTTTGTAGTAAAAAGAAACTGTCAAGGCTGAATAAATTCGAATCAAGTAAACAGGAATAGGAATATCAGAGCCTCAGACAATTGAAAAATATTTTCTTCTTAACCGGTGTATAAGTGAATGTTATTCGATAAAATATCGACACGCTGTGCACATACAACCGTCTGTCATAATTCTTCGGTCCTATTGCCGCTGTATAATCGAATTCGTAAATCTTGCTGATCCCGTAGCAGTTTGCAAAGAATTCAAAAAGATATAACGACCAGGCAGATCATTTGTCAGGAGCCAAGACGCATTTTATTTTGACCATTAACTGTCGTGTTCTTTTTGCCGAATGGCGTGGAACCGCTCTAATAGCGACTTAGTATACAAGCAATCGCCTCTTCGATCGGCAAATTGTTAACAAATACCGTGTAATTGGGACGGAGGAGAAAAAAAGCTTTGGTGTCGAAACGAGCGGAGAGTTCGCGTTGCCATTACGACAAGAGCTTCTGTAAACTCGAGACTGCTGCGGGGAAGGAAAAGCTTTTCGTTCTAGTAACTCTACCGTCTCTTTGTCAACAATCGAGGAGAACCGGGGCTTTCGAGATTCTCGTAACGATAGAAGCAAGGGTCGGGGTCCCGATGCCATCTTGATTACTACACGGAATCATTGCCTGTTATTACAAGCCACAATTATTCGACGCCCAGGCCCTGACGACTGGCTTATTGCAATTTGTGTTCATGGCTATACGCGTGTAGAATTAGCCGCCAAGTTTTGACCCTAATCTCTAAATGATCGCGCGAGGACATGCATCACTTATTACTGTACCTGAAAGCAAAAGCTTGCACAAGTATTCGGTGTTTTACAAAATGGATTTAAACTCGTTCACGTCCGAAGGTGAATCATTACGGTTTTCATTTTGATTTATTGCTTGTTACACTTCACCGTTCATTGAATACAGTATTCGAGTAATTAATCCTCACCGCATATCGTGAGTACAGTGAAAACGTAGTTTTTTTTTTTTTTTTTATCTGTAATCTTGTCGATTATCTGGACACCCTTAACACCCGCTCGTTTTGTGCCTAATTAAGATTCCATGTTAATGAGCGACGCGTGGAGGTACAAGACGTGGCCGGGCCGGCTGAAGATTGAAGTCAGATTAAAGGTGCGAACTATCCAATGAACATGGTCGTTATGCCGCAGCTCGCGTTTAATTTATTCAGTTTAATGGCGTCGATTAACAGCAACGCCTCCTCGGCTCGGGAATCTCCACCGTTTAATCTCTCATCTTTTAGGCGGAAATGGTAATCCGGTATCCACCACTCGAAACGGACTAACGAAAATGTTGTCAATTTTTTAAAATAAATTTCACGCTTTCACTACTTTTCGCCAATCATCCGATTTACATGCTTAAGTTGGAATTGTGACTCGGTTGCAGCTTTTATTGGTAATGACTTTAAACGGAGCACAGA
The DNA here is from genome assembly GCF_021901495.1 of Neodiprion virginianus. Classification (NCBI taxonomy): domain Eukaryota; kingdom Metazoa; phylum Arthropoda; class Insecta; order Hymenoptera; family Diprionidae; genus Neodiprion; species Neodiprion virginianus. The sequence continues at coordinate 13,653,856 of NC_060878.1, forward strand.
GTAAAATACTTGAAATACTATTTCAATGAAATATTGTGTATTTTCGCCGCGGGTGCTTACGTATATGTAGAAAAGGAAAAATTACCGCTAATACGAACTGCAATAATACCCGCTAGAACCCAGCCTTGCCACGGTTATATAACTTCGCGTTCCCCTCTCCCAAGGGATCCGAGTTCAATAACAATTTCCAAGCTTTTCACAGCTTCCGATCGATTACTCGTATTATTTTATAATTATACTTTCGTATAACACATGTTTTCCGCTGTATTTCATTCGAATACTGCTGTCACTTATTGTTAGTTGAGCTTGTTCCGTTTATTCCCAGTCACGGATCTTCCGATACTCTACATTCCGAAATTTTTCAAACCTTCTAATTTTTTCAATAACGTTGTCGCGTTGCCCATCAAGGTTTAAAATAAAAAAAAAATCGAAACCAAACGTAATGAGATGTGCTTAAAAGTAGTATAATAAACAGGTTACTTAATCTTTCAACGTACTTGCTTTTTCTCTTCTTCTTTTTCTTCTTCTTCTACTTCTTACAATCCGTGTGGCAGCAATTCCGACGAACGTCGACGCGAGAATTTCGTGACGATATTTTGTAAGGTGCAATTTCACGGGAAGTTCACGGGTCTGTATTACACGGTGCTAATATAAAATCTACAATTACAGGTTGATATCCATATACCTGCGGGTCAATTTGCATTGCAAATACGTTCTTTTGTACCAGGCCAGCTATGAGTCGAGTTGCGGGGCTGCATATAAGGTGGATAATTTGAATGGTTGTTAATGCGATTAAAGTTTATCAGATCCGCGTCGCGACGCCCGCGATTGTACATAATATAGCCTCTCGCGTGATGATCGCGGCGATCATTTGTCATCACGTGACACCGGCGGGGGCGGTATGATTTACACACAACCCCCCCCCCCCCCCTCCCCCTCACCCCCTCAGAAAAAGCCGAGGTTTCGCCACCAGGACTTTTTTTCATCCTCCACGTGTTCCTCTGATAAAAATAGTAGACTGCTGTCGAATCACCGGAAGTTTCTTATTTTGAAAATTTACGTGGTTGATCGAAGAAATAGTAGTAAAAAGATATCGGTGGAATTTTCTCTCGAAAAGCGCTTAAACAAATGAATCGGAGAACTTTGGCATTGCGCAAAGCGATTAGCGCGGTTTGCGTGCGTCGTGCCGTCACGCACCCTCGACGTAACGACAGACATTCGTTTCTGGTTCCGTTAACGGGGGCCGTTAACGCGTCTTGACGTGGAAGGGCGGCTCCTTAATGCCGGGGATTCGAGGCTGCATTAACACTACCGACGCTGGTTCGCTCTTCTTTTTTCCTTCGCCCCCAGAAGAAGAGAGAGAGCCAGTGGGACTGGAACAAACCCGTGTGGATGTCCCTAGTCGCACGAAAACACGCGTGATTTGCCATTGCACCCCCGAATGGGGTGCCATCACGCGTCGGGAAGTTACTTCCTTTACCTACTCATGTCTTATAGCTGAGCTATACGGTGTAGGGGATGCAGGCAACCTTCCAATTTCGTTACGACGATTCCAGCTAATCCCATTTTATTCTCTCTTCGAGAAGCGATCCGGTTCATCGTAGCACTTCACACTTGTATGATCGTTGAGAAGAGATTGAAATATCTATGTTGATATGAGAATAGAAAAGTATGGTATTCGGATAAGGATTAGCATGCCATAACCTAAAATCGTGCGAGTAGATTATTCACACTGTTTTCGTTAATATTTCGAACTTTCCATAATTACCACACAAACTTGATGAGTAACCGTATCGCTTCACAACGTTCAAATTCGAGAGTTCTCTCAGGGGAAAACTAACGTGTAAAATAAGATTCGATAAATTTGTCGATAAAACAGAAAGGTCCGAAATCATCGTCAATTCGGTTAGGTCGATGAAATCGATTTTGCTTTGAAACAACTTGGGAATCGTTGATAATTTTCAAGTGACTTCTTCTGTTGACGGATATAGCCTGATTTTAATTGATTTTCAAGTGATTTTCACCGATTCCCAGATTGAACAGCTTGTCGCCTGAAAAATAGTCATAACATATTTAGTTGGAATAACAATTGCAAATTTAAAATATTGAAAAATGATAGAATCATAGTCTTTCCATTTTGAATTTCTTTGGAAAATCAACAGCTATGACTCCCGCATAGGCGTGACCTGCAGGGTGACCCCTGACCGCACACTGATTTCAGGCGAGATAAATCACAGTCGCGCTATGCGCTTCGGGGATATAGTCAGGCTTCGGGAGAGAAACACGTCACAGGAGGACGTCGACTAGGAAATCCATTAGATAGTTTAACACCTATATTAACCCACCGTCATCCATCCACCTACCGACGGCCTCGCACGCCCGAAAGGAGCAGTCTAACTGTCATCGTGGACCGCGATCGGATTCGCCTTTTTTTTAACGAGTCAATCGTTCGTCGACTTTCATCATTAGAGGCCCGATGCAGCGGTAGAATCAAGGACAAAACTGATCACATCAATTCAACATGGAACAAGCATCACTGGGAAACGATCATGTCTTGTGAAAAAATATCTCATCACGTGAATGCGGGAGACCGTTGTGAGGTGGAAAACAATGTCCTGGATGTGGGAGCCTTCAATCTGGATACACAGCAGGAGACTTCCCCGTAAGAATTACGAAGGACGTCTAATGGTGGGATCATAATCTTGCATGAGGGAAAAATTGACCAAGCCAACGTGCCAAGTGTTCCTCTGCCTGCGGTATCACCCTCGCACTTCCGTCTTTCCCTCTGGCGGTGTTTTTACCCCCCCCCCCCCCCCCCCCCCCTTCTTTATCTTTCTCATTTTGGTTTATACCGTTTTCCATGGTCTTTCAAAGTGTGCTGGTAAATCAATTCGGTACCTCTTGTCAGATACACGCCACGAGTTCAACCCTTGTATCGTTACTGTCCAGACATAACTATGAAATCCTCGTTTTTGTTAAACCCATCGGTGCCTTTCGATGTCATTATCGTGCACGGATGATTACCGTACTAAACATCGAGCAAGTTTTTTGACGGAATAACCGTGACTCCAATAGCTCACGAGCTAGCTGACTGCAGTATATAAGTGACAATGGAAATGCGCCACCTGCGTCGGTACTCGACGTATCGAATGGGTGAACAAATACTGTTGCACCTTTCGGTGCACGTGCACGTGCGAGCATAGAGAAGGTATAACATGCCTATCGTGTTACGTGGTCTTGAGTGGATGGACACTGCGCAGAGACGTGTAACTAGGTACACGGAGAGAGCGAGGTGATCCCCATCGTCGGACGGCGGTGAGGGCGGCAGCAGCTCCTCGAGCAGACATTTGTTTTCCTCGTCGAAGACAAATTTGCTGTCGGGTAAGCGATATTCCGAAGGGTCGTTTGACAAACTGGCCCTGTGGTTCGCCCGGCGCCCTGTCTGCCTGGGAGGAGAGAATTCTGACCGGTGTTTTTCCTCCATCGGACCCTCGTAGAACTGACCAACTTTTTCGCCTCTCCCCAATCACGTACCGCAGAGTTTTCCTTCGTTTTTTTTTTTTTTTTGACTTACCCTGCGCCCCGTCACATACACATGTTTTCTGTCACGGCTAACAAACATTCCAAATCTCTTTCCTCTGCGGTTATTTATGTTGTTTTACCGAAAGCCTTATATCTTCTCTTGACCTCGTGCACGGATTCTTCCACGATTTTAGGAATCGAATATATTCGCATCAGCGATCGGGTGAATATTTGACGTAGGTTTGAGTTACCGTCGGAATTCAGATTAAAGAGACCAATATTGGTAGGTAATACCAACCATGGAGTGTATACTCTATTGCTCAAGATAATCCTTCGATATATTCATACTGCGAGGCTCGTTATCGATACTGGTATAGTGATTTACTTTTTTCGTAGACCATAATCGTATGTCTAGGTAGGATATCTATAGCATGAACTTTGAAGAGTGGTTATTAGTTTTGTACTGTTCAGCTATAATAAACCGGTTAGGTACGACGTGTCCAACAAGTTTCACGTTGCGCCCGCGTCTTCGTATTATATAGTAGACAGTCTCTACTCCGGGTGAATTTCTTTCTTTCTTTTTCTCTTTTTATCTTACTTCCAAGACTGAAATCGCATGCCCATTAAACTCCATCGCTGGGTATAGGACCCGAAAGCCCAACACGTCCCGAGTTCGTTGACTCGCGTCAGGTTGCAATTTCTTCGCGATAGAGGGAGAGGGAAAGAGACAATTATCTCGTTCTCTTTTCATCCGAAAGGTCTAAACGAAGTCCTACCATACACATGTGCCGTGTATAATACACGAGATATGCGGAGGGAAATTCGTTCCGGGCGTGACGATCGAGGAGGTGATCGTAACGAGTTTTTCATACACTTTTTCGCACCGGTTCGATCACACACGCCACTAGACCTCGCCTCGTCGAAGAACCACTCCAATTGAGCCGTGACCAATTCAATCGACAACCGCGAAAGGATTGGGCCCGATATCGCAGCGCCCTCTCCGAGGGGGAAGAACGAGCGGCGACGAGGCCAAAACGACGACTTCTCGTATCGGGGGAAGGGGGCGGGGAGATCCGCCCGAGGCCGATTTAGGGCCTGACTTCCCCTCCCCGGTAGAACCTTCCGACTTGCTCGCTGAAAATCGTGCTGAATTCGATGCAGCTGCACGCGGCTGCAGAAAAGCCCCCAACTGTTTTTGGGACGCTCCGAGGGTGACGCTTAGGCCTATTTCCCGATGACGCTCAATCTCCGACGCATTGCCCCAGCACCGGATCCTTCGACTGGATGGACTTGACGGATCGACGGACGCCAGCGCGTGTCCAATTTGGGCACCGTGTTCCCCTGCTGCGGCGTTTCGATACGGTGAACCTCCCTCGAGCTTCGCGCCACTTTTCGCCGAAGTTCTCTTGGTTTCAGGATCGGCGGATGTCCTGCCTAATCCTGTGCATTTGTGTGACAAATCGCCAATTCATTTATTTTTGTACAACGATCTTCAGTGCCGATCATGTAAAATCTACGGGGCGTTTAATTAAACTACTGGAAACCACCTAGGACGCTTTGAAATAATCGGAAATCAACGAAAGCACATGAAAAAATGAAAATCAATAGTATTTTAACGAAACTTAATCATTTGGTATTAACTGCAAGAATTAAAATGATTTCAATGATTTCAGACGCTTATTATCGCGTGATTTTTTCATCGCGATAGTGTGATTTCAAACGATGCGTAATGATTTCGAATAATTTCAACGATTCCAATCGATTTCTCATTATTTTAAAGAATATTTCAGTCATTCAAATTTCTTAGATTAAAAATTTTATTTCCAACTGTTTTTATACATTCTTTGCGCGAACAGTGAATTGTGAAAAATATTTCTACATTCTAAATACTGATACAGATACTCCGAGTAAATCCTGAACATTTAGAAATCAGCCAGAGGATGATTCTACCGAACTTGATCGCGAGAAGCTAGAAACGATTTGTGTAAATATCGACGCGTTATACCGATGAAGCGCTTTTATTTGCAAGGTAGCATATGCTAGACACGGAGAGCTCGGGGGTGCGTTTAACGTGCGTGGTGGACGAGGAAGCCTTGGGGACCTCGAGGGTAAACAGCGAATAACCGCTGGGGACGAAGCCTGCACGTTACAGGGGGAGGGTGAACCCGAAGCCGACGTATGTACGCGGCGTAAACGATTCTATAAATATTTTATTGCTTAGTGATTTGATTTTATTACGGAGGTAATCGAATCGGGCCACATTGAAGACGGATAATTCCTGTCCCAACGTCGAGTCGTCAAGAGACGGAGGATAAACCAAGTCGGTTCAATCACACGTTTTCGGGAAGTAAAACCTAGACTTGTGGTGAGAAAAAAATTAACCTGAGGTTTTTGAAGATACTCCTTTGATTGGCAGACGTTTTTTTCCGACTGTCGGGCGAATCGCGAAACAAAGTTTTATTGCCGATCGAGAATTGGCCATTTAGGAAAAATTGATAAATTACCACTTCCTACGTCATTTTGGTTGCCGACTATGTAATTTCCTGTGGAGTACCGCGATAGCGTTGACGACCTGCCCGACTCCCGTCGAGGGGGAGGATGAAGGGGAAATGGGGCGTCGAGGATGGGACGCAGTCGAGGCCAACGGAGGCCAACAGAGGCTAGCGGTGAACGGAAATTGGCCCGATGACATTGATTAAAGCGTTTAGCGGTGCGGCGACAATGCCGTTAATTAATCGGATGTGATGCTCGGTTAAGATTTCAAGTTTGTATGATTCTGGATGAATTTCACGTTCCTAAACCCGCAGTCCATTGTCCAGATGTCGACTATCGGTTTAGCTCTCATCGTTGCTTTCTACTTCTCATCGAAATTGACCACCGCCTTGTTTCGCTCTAAGATAGATGATTTCATTTTTTGCAAAATTTAATTTTCGAACTTGTCTTCTGAAATGTTACGCGTATGGTTAATCTGTAAACTGTTACGAACGTGGGTACGTTTTAGGTTATACTTTTACCAAACAACCGACAATCAGCACTACCGCGATAATTTTTTTTACAAGTTCCGCAGCTAAACTTTGCGTTGGCGTTTGCTCACCGACGCCTCCGCGTTGTTGTTAACCGTCTGAAAAAACCTTTTGAAAAAAGAGGAAAAAAAAAGGCGAGGGGGAGAAGTAAGAAATATACAAGAATAAAAAGTGCAAATTCATCGGACAAATGAGCATCACACCTCGAAGCGGAGGGTCGACAGTCGACAGGCTGGCTACCTGAAGCGATTTATTGGCAAGTTTAAAAGATGCGGCCCCTTCGGCATAAGTCAGTCGGATGCTGACCGAACGAGTCGCGTTACCAATCAGCAACCATTCATCCGCTCGAGCGTAACCCCCGCGTATGTACGTAATTAAGTAAGCAAAGTACTTTTGCCAATCTACTTGAACTGTAGACGTCGTTCGGGCGTCTTTTTTTTTTTTTTCTTGTTCGTACCTTCTTTCACCTTGTGCGGCAGCCTCACACTTAAGCGATGCTTTACCATTTTCACTCCGACTACTCGAACCAACTAATTTAAAAAATTGTGAAAACAGTTCCTAAATTTCTCTCAAAACAACCAATGAAATCCTAAGAAAAAATTGCAAATTTTCGAGCATGAATAGTGTCGAAAATTTATCCGGATCAATTCTCACGATTTTGTGACAATCTAAATTTTGTACTTACGTACATGCCGCAAGACGTTTTTCTCACCATGTCATAATGAAGATGAAGTGGAAGTCAGAGAGTGCATATGACGATTCACGATGTAAATCCTGATAGTTACCTGTTAAACAGGATTCTAATAAAGTATCAGCTGACGTTTTAACGATGGAGTCATTAAACGGCGTTAGAGTCGGACAAATTTAAACAACGAATAGGATCGCTTTGCTATCGGAAATTAGTTGGGCAGTATGGAGTGGGCGGTGTTGTTCATTCTTGATATGAGGTGAGCGGATTAGAAGAAACGAAATAGGTAAGTAGGTATATACCTACCCACCTCTGTTCGTACCGTTTGAAATAAGGATGCTAATCGCTTACTTCGTCAGTAATAAGATTTACACTCGACCCAACGAGATGCCACGTGGGCGTCGAATAATTACTACGGCTTTGGTCGCGCCACCTGACTCTTACTCAATAACTCTGCTGTTCGGTTAGACCCCTCGCGTGTTTGTTCAAGAATTTCAAAAATCTGCTAAAAATTGTATTCCCTTCGTATTAGCGACTCTCGCGTCTCCTAACACTCTTTAGAGACTTTTAAATTCACTGGCTTTAACCAATTACCGGAAGAAGAAAACTGAGAGAAAACAAACCAACCACTAACCAACGGTCGCGGTCAGCCCACGTCATTTCGCACAAGATATACGAGGTCATTCTGTAGATGCGTGAGTAAGCCAGTTTGACTCTAGATTGCGGCTCTGTAGTATACATAAATAACTTTAACGAATTAGGAAATATATATTCAGTGACGTCATGATTGTTCTTGACAAGAGAAAAAGAAAGAAATATCGATCAGTTAAAACGATCAACAGGTGAAAAACGGTACTAAGTTTGGAATGCTCACACGTAATTTCATCGCGTTTGTATCAGTACTCACTAAGGAATCTTATTTTCATTGAAACCGTGTAAACAAATGCGTAAAGTTATATTTTCTCGTTGATTTTTTTTACTGCCTATCATAAAGTCACAGCTGTGCATTGCATTGCAATTCTGCATGACAGTTGTATTATTGTTTAATTCATCCTTTCCAATAGCAATACGGCAGTATAAACGAGGATGACCGAGAACGCGGTACGGTCAAACGAATATTCTTGTTGTTAAATCAGCAACTTCCACACGTCGAACCTCTCTCGTGAGTTCAACACGGCTGTAAGGAAATGCCGACGCACGCTGACTGCATTAGCACGGTGCACTGGCAGACGACTTATGCCCCAGTCAAAATCCGAAGCTCCTGCATCGCCTGAATCACGAAACCCAGTTTTTGCCAAAGTGCAAAGATATTTCACGGAATCTCACGCTACGTTAGCCCGAAACTGCTTGCAGCTCGGCTGAACGTTCGTTCGCTGTCTGGATGTTGAGCGAGCCGCCACTCGCCGTCTGTACACCTGAGCAAATCAAGAAAGCCGTCGTCCTGGGTCCGAACCGTAGAAAGTACTCAGACAATACCCACTCGCCACGGGGTATCGCTCCAACAATTACCGCAAACGATTATTGCAGAAGCTTGCTAGCTCGGAACACAATTCGAAAACTCTTTACTTTAGCCACTTCCGTTATAGATAAGCCGGTAAACCTGAATCCTATTTTATTTGCTCGGTACCGTATAACTTATCTATTTTGGCATTTGCTTCCCTGGCTTGGGTATGTTCAGTCTGACACAGGGTTAGGATTACCGTTCACGGTCACTTGATTCGCATTTTCAGTTGAAGATACTTGGATTTAGTCAATTCACGCAAGAAACGTGTGACGCTGAAATTTACTGAAACATTTTTATGGAAAAATTTCATCTACTACTCTGGGGCCTAGCAAGTTATGCATAATAATTTTCGGTGTACCGTAACGATGGAGCTCAACGATTAGCTGCACCTGTAATCTCGAGGCGTGCCCATGGCCACCCCTAAGACCAGGCCTTAGTCAAAATTGACAAGTTTGGCCACCTTCTTAACAGCGGGGTATCTTCGCTGACAGGTAGCGGCTCTCCAGACACCTTCGCCTTCTTCCACTTCGCGTTGTCTTGTCTAGATATTTCAAAATCTTGCCACAGAAATGTCGAAGCTCCAGAAGTGACACGGCTGTGAGAAGGAGATACTACAGGGGAGAAGAGAGAAGGTCGTCGCGTCATGCGGACCTAAGACAGGGGAGTCTTCTTCTAATCTTTCGGTGCTGATCGAATCCCAATATCGACGATGAAGTCTGGACACTTTGAAGTCCGACCGCCGCACAACGGGGGAGCCCATCGCTCCAATCCTCATCTCCGATGGGGCCACTCCGTCTGCCAAGACCCGTACCGGCAGTCCGTCTCTTAATGTCTGTCAGGAATTGAAGCGCCTCAAAATAATGGTGCGGATCAAGGATGGGTCCGCTAATGATACGTCGGAAATAACACCGAATCAGACAGGTCATCGTTTAGCTTACAATGAAATGTGCTGGTGCGGGGGAGTGACAAGGACTTCTCACCCGCCTTTCTTTCTTAACGCAAACTGACCGAATGCCATTGAAACTTCATCTTGTGGTCAATACTAGATTGTGTAGTTTATTAATTGGAGTTGCCCGTATTTTCATGTAACATTTTCGCGTCGCGCTATATTGGAGATAATTCAAAGAATGCGGAATAGCAAGAAAAGACCTGATGTCGAGAATATGCTGCCAGTAGAATTGCGGAACATTCGAACCAGCCAGCTAGCTAACCATGCCTTTTATGGCGGGCTGATTTTCACGGAAGGACCGAAGGCAGTGGGTACCTCGATCGGTGCAATCCTGTGCACCTATATCCTTGACGGGTTTCCTGCCGTCAGGGACCGTGGTCGTAGCCGAGGGGAGCTCCTGACATGCGTTAGACAAAGGGTCCGAAGCCGCCATAAAACTGTCCTTCGTCCGGATCGGTCCTTCTCGGCACCCCGGGATGGTTTATGGTCCCCGAGTCCCGAGTCCCGAGTACCGTGGGTCACATCGACTTTAGGATGAGATGATGGCAAGGAAGGTCATCGTGGCTTCGTAGTATCGACGAAACTTTCTCGTCCTACACGACCAGGTGATTTTGGTTCCCGAATGGTAATCGTCAGTAATTCTCCAGTAATCCAGTAACGCGTCTATTCGGGTGTACAAATCCTGGAGTTACGTTGCTCAACGGAGATAGAAGATCTTCTCTCATCGCCACCGGTCACTCAGCCGCGGATCTTGTCGACCGCATTATGCCGCTAATTGGTTTGGTAATTCTCCATCGAGAGTTTGACAAAGTTTAGGTAGGAGAGGGGTAGAGACTGACCGTGGTGTGTTTTCAGGCCACAACACCTAGAAACTTTAAGACAATGAAGGGGTCGAAGAGCCCCACTGTTCTGCCAAGACAATGAGCCTATTTGGTGTAACTCTCACCTATCCGATATAGAACAATAGAAGATGGTTAGCCGGTAAACCTTCCAAAAAAAGATAATACTTTCTGGTTTTAGCAGGTAAACGATGACAAACTCACTCGACGGTTGTAAATTTTTACTGGATATCGATACCGGCTCACAATACTCAATGTTTTCCTCCTTATTCTTCGCAATCTGTTCTCACAAGTCTAGACCTAGCTGTCACAACTTTCTACGAAGCTGAAGACAATATTTACCAATTTTCAGAATGCGAGTACATGCAGTTGTCAAAGAGACAGAACGCGGATTTGACATCTAGTGCGATGTATATGCAGCCGGGGCGGAGTATAGCGTTACATTTATGTTAACCAAGGTAAGACGTCCGGGACGCCTGGCTCACGTTCCAAGAGACGACGAAACTCGACGCTTGCACGCCGTTCGCATTACTTGGCACACGTAAATACGGTCAGCCACATATAGCTGCACTGCACCTACGTGGCTGCAGTCGCGTATAATTGCATTTCGGAACACCTTGACGTTGAGAGATTTACTAAAGGTGCTCGCGGCCGGAGTTCCTCGAAATGACTGCGGAATCGGAGAACGAAGCACTTTGTCGCCCCGTAAAGAATTTCTCCTCGCGGAGCAATTAGACAAGCCACGCTTGTAACGAGATAAGGTTTCGTTCCATGCTTGTTAACAAGCCAAACGAATTCAATACTGTTACCTAATGCCCTGCCTATTAATCAGATAGGAACGGCTCGGTGTAAGTACACCTTCGACGAATAGGTCGAAGACAGATCCACTCGTCACGTGACAATTATTTCACCACGTTCCTTATATCAACTGCCATACGATCACACCTTATGTGAACTTATAGTCACCAACATGTAAGATATATTTTGTTATTGTAATTGCACTACGTATAATAATCTTTTTGTTGCTTGCTTGTTCGATTCTATCACACACATTCGTGACATTAGGACCTTATGCCGAAAATTTTCTGTAAAAATTTCGAAACTCTATGCATACTTACTTGAAACAATCATAACCTAACCTAAATATTCGGCAGTCGAGCGGATGTCAATGTCACCGTGCATATTGTATATATTATTACTTTTACTTGGTATGCTAGTACCTCAGACTAAGTTCATTACATATAAATTGGATAAAAAATTTTCAATTGATAGAATCCGTCGTTCTCTGGCGATTTGACTTAACTTTAGTTTGGGTGTCTTTGTAATGAATAACTGAATCTATCCTAGATCTGAATATGACCGCAACTACGTCCCACAACGCTGTTCCAAGTCGAGACATCATAGAATGAATAATGTTATCATTTAACCGATACACAAGAATGATTTTTTCGTCACATCACCTTCGGCTATATCATATGGCTGTATCGTGTCATGTGAAATACCGTTTGTGCAAATACAAATAATTGTCTACTAAAACCGTCGCGTGCGCAATATGTATTAGATGGATGTTTGACTGCTTGAGGTTAGGATAAAAATTGTAGGGAGTGGAACTGCGAGAATGTGCACTGAAACTAAAGCCGTACTCAACGGTGGACTTTTTACGGTTCGCAGGGTGCACAGCACTCGCATTTTCTACGCCTATCTTCAGCTTTTACGCACCTCGAACGTGTACCACGTATGTTACAAGAGCTGGTCAACGGAGGGGATCGGCTACCAACGAGGCTTCCACCACCCGGCTACACGATCCTTCCCGAGGTCCTTTGGTCGCCTGGATAGCGGGAACGCCGCTGGTCGCCATCCCCTCCAGACTGTCTCGTGGACGCGGCGCACATTGGCACTGGGTTTGTTTACAGGGCGGGAAACGATGGAATTTGGCAAAAACTTACACTATCCGTGAAATATAATGTGACTCGTCCCGTTTATCCCACATGCCTCCGGCTCTTTCCCATTTGCTTCGCTCTCGCTTGCTCGTCACTTTCTCTAGGCACGTGCCATGCTTTGCGTTTCTACCGGTCACCTGGAACAGACATTGAAGTGTCATTTCGACAAACTGTGCTAATGCGAAACTCAAGTATTAAAATTTTTTTTAAATCGGATAGTACGTATTTTTTAATTGAGCCTCAGAAATTTTCTGATGAGCACACGAATAAGTAGATAATAGTAGTTTGCACAAGGATTTGTACTCAAATCGAAATGATTGGCAATAATAGGGTGCCGCTGAAAGCAGATTATTATACCATATAATCCTGAAATTCAATTACGTGTTTATAATCCTAAGATCTTATTACTTCTCATTTTGAAGGACATGCCATGTATATACTTGCACAAAACACATGATTTTCTATTTGCAGAGCCGCACATGCACTAGGTAATTATTTACAATTTGATTCATAACTCGTACATATAATTCCCCCGTCGTTTTAACTCTGAACGATTGCGGCTCCGCGTGGCCCTCGTATACCGAAAAGGCCCCGGAGGGCCAGAGTTCGCAGAGGGGCCGTTCGTCAGTGGTAACTTGTCACGCCGCTGGGCATCGCGCATAAATTTAACCGCGTAATGTGACAGGTCCTCGAACCGCCACCTTCTTCCCCGCCTCTCATTCCTCCGGTCCTAAACGACTCGAGAGTCTTTTCCAAGGTCATTTAGCCCGGCACACGGATAGCTGCCTGAGCTGTAAGGAAGAAATCGCATCTGCCTGGCCCGGGGCCAATTCCGTGATATCCTCCAACGCCTGACGATGTAAAAGTTCTCCATTTTCATTTCGTCGCAACATAACGCTTTGCACGGATGAATTATCAACCAGAAACCTAGTTCTGGTTCTCTGCGTTCAACCAGCGACGAAAGGACGTGGAGGAAATCCGCGAGCACGGAAAATATAGAGAGAGGAAACGAGAGAGGATTCAGACCGGGCAGCTCAACACGCGTTGCATCCTTTCTTCCGGCGGAACTCGATAGCCATCGGATGGCTATCCGGTTTGTGGTCACAACTCTCCTGGCTTGCAGGGGACGGAATTAGAGTCGTCCTCTCTTACGAGGCCCTTTCCCCCCCCGCTTCCTCTATCTATCCTCCAGTCCAGAGGTCAGTGGAAGGAACGTGAGGCGATATTGCACCGGCACCAACTTAATGTCCCCATTTGTCCCTCCTGGCTACCGGAAACGATACATCTCACCTTTATGCCCCGCGGTCGTAGGTGGTACAACAACGCGTGTAACGTGATGCTACGGAGAAGTTTCTGCTACGGTTAATTGTTAACGGCCAATCGTTCATTACTTATGAAGCTTTATACACGGTAGCTCACTAATGGAGATTAAGTGCAGATACCTGTCGGCGATAGTTTACTCGCACTTTTTTGAGGTCGTGTTTAGCAGTGAGCTAGGATTCCTGGCTACAGATCAGTCAGAAATGATCGGTTGTTATGGATCATAGTTGAGGTTTTACTGCGAAGGGGATAACTTTCAACCCACTGTATGTTATTTGATCGGATACAGTATTGTAAGGTGCATTAGAGAACATTGAAGTCTTTTACCTTAAATGGTTAACAGGAGAAGACCGATGGAGTGTGAAACTCGACGAAACGGAGTACAGAATTTTTCTACCGTGACAGTTCGTTTGAAACGGCTACGCGCCGTCGCCCGAGGACGCGCGAGTATTAAAAACGTTCAGCACGTGCTCTCTTCCGACGGCGTAGTCTCTATCTGCCTGAAGCGAGCCTCGGGTCACTCCGGGCTAATGATGACGTGGTGAACGGTTGACGGCTCATCCCTAATTACGTCGTACGGCTGTTCAGGCGCGTTTCTACGCGGTCAACTTTTCGACACCGTGCTGTCAGGGCTCTTCTGAAGATCCGAGGACTGGATACGTGCCCGTGTGTACGGACAGGTACGTACACCTCCTCACCTCTTTACTCGGACCAAAGCACATCTGTGTATATCTACAGACACCCTCGCGGTGGCCGCTCGTCGCACATTAATCTTGGCACAATGCTCGATCGTCCGTCCGTCGCGGCTCAAGTTAACGCGACGCTGTCCATCGGGATGCTCATCACCGGGCAATGCCGAGCCGTGACCAATCCGAAATAAATATTGGCGATTATTAACCGCCGGGATGCAGATGGAGATGGAGGACCCGAGCCCGCCGACTCAGAAGGGATGTTAAGTAGATCCATTAGTGATCCTAGAACGATTCAGGGACGTGCGTCGAATTCCTGTCTAATTATGCCATCCTCGTCGACCCCGGCTGAGATCATCAAGATGACGATTTTCGCGGAAATCACCTCTGGCTTTGGAGGTAGACGGGAATAAATTGACAACATAGTCAAAATTGTATGGAAGCCCGGTTGGGTTTTTAAGTTTGCGTACATGTTCGACTGGTTCAGGCAACAGGGAAAGCGTGGCGGTGAAGAAAAAGAAAACGCACCAGAGAAATAAAGCATTAAAATCGTCCACGAGGGTTGGAGGCAGTAAGCAGGGGTGTTAATTCGAGCTAACCCCAAAGGCCAACACGAAAGGTATCCAAGTATTTATGCCGGCGGTACTAAATGCCAGAGGATCGTGCGTCGATAGGCAGACACCTCTTGCTGTCTATTTCTGGCATGATGGAATCCACAGCCTCCCCGGTCCGATCTAGACGTCGAAGGCGGCGCGATGTCAGGTAATGTCCAGGTGTCCATCCCAGGGGCCCGGCTCTTGATAAGCCGACAAAGGATCGAGAGGCGGCAGTTAAGCACGCACAGTGACCGGGCATGTAGGAGACGAGAAAAAGGGGGGGAGAGCAAGGATACTTTCGGGGTACTGATGAGAGATGAAGATGTCACCGGGATGAACCACGGGGTTGACCCCATCGCGACGAGTCAGCAAATTCCCCACGATACTGGGCTCAGCCGTGATCAGCGAGTCGATGTGATGCCGGGACACCTGCGCGCGTGACACGCAACTGATCCCACATCGCTCGCCTCCAGCTCTCTTGGCAGTTGCAACTCAATGCCGCTGTAAGAATAAGAAGAAGAAACAAGATATGACTGAAAGTTGAAGTGGATGCGGAGCGCTCGAGAGAAAGAATTTTGCCTGTTCCTGGATCGAAGTCGTCATACATACGAGATAAACTTCTTTTAAAATAGTTCCGTCTTTCGCTGACACATGGTTCTGTTGGTCTGCTCCAAGTAAATAGTGGAGAGTCCCTCCAGCGCAAGTGAGAAAGAGTGAGACAATGTTATCTCTCTTTATTGACTCCATCAATTTCTACCGAATGCTCTATCTATCTTCAAGTCTACGATATATATGCACTGGAAATTCCTCGAAAATCACTAATTTTCAACTATCAGTGTGTATGCACCGATTTCTCGTAAGTATATATTTAAAACTCATTCAGATTTGGAGAATACTTGGTATTATTGACAAGCAGAATTATTTCTTGCTTCTGCAACCGCTGTCCCCGACCCATATCCCTATCCCAGGGAACGAATTTTGAAACTAAACATAGACAAACGCTGATATGCAGATGCCTAGGCTCGAGTTGAAGCGTTGTCCACCAACTTTGTCTACACTTTTATAATATATTATACACATTGGCCGCGGTATACTTGTCTGGGCGTATATTATAGGGACAGCATCGTAGGGAGATTAAATTTACACATAGTAGCGCGGGTGAACAATAGACTAGCGTGTGTTCTTGATGGGGTAAATATTTGACGTGTGCTCCCTCCTCTTCTCCTACGTCGTCGCCGTCACCCTTGGAGCCCCTGCAGTTCAAACTTTGGTACCCGGCACTCTTCCTGATCGCTGTTTGCTTTGACCACTTCAGTTTAATTGCCACCAAATCACGTATTAACAACGATCCTTGTCGGTGTTGTTGAAGTAAAAGAAGAAAGAGGGTAAAAAAGAGAGAGGAAAAAATCAACCCCTCTGCTGAGAAGAGACATAAAACCAACGCGATGGAATCTTTATGTTTGCCTACGTATTTTCTCGGGAGGAGGTTTTGTGTAGGGAAATCAAAGTCAGTCGGACGTCATGAATCGCTGTGCGCATATCGTCCAATTCACGTTGCGAAATTTCACCGCTCGAGAAATCGTGCCCAGGAAACGGAAGTCCATCTCGCTTGTGCTGCAACGGGACAGTGAGAGGCGTACACTAGACCGTCCCCCGGAACTTTCGTCGGCCGGCGAAATCCATAAAAACTGCGCCGCTGGTTCGCCCGGGGACAAATAGAGGTCAACGACGTTCCGCCGACTGGAACCCGCAATTAATCAGTCCCGTCTGTGTAACTGGCGAAAGTGCAACGTTTGACGAGCTCGTGAATTGGACCAGCGTACTCGACAATGATGGGCTCACGATTCAGGAGGAACCCAACCCAATCACCCAATCAGTGTCGCGAGTAAAGTATTTTCGAGGCTGTCACGTATTTCACTACTTTTTGCGCCGTGACGCTGCGGGGCTGATCATTCGCTGCAGATTGAAGATAATCCCGGCAGTGCTGCACATTGGTGATTTGAATTTGAGCGTAATGGGATTGTGACGTCGGTATGCTACGTCAACCAACAACGAGCGCCCGTCCCTTTGGTTCCTGTTTTACCCCATTTTGCCCAGCGGCCGTTGGTACGACAATTGCGCTCTCCCAAGAGATGAAAGAGTGATCTACCGGCTCCCTCCCACTACGCGGTATTCCGTTCATCCTCGCTCCCAGTTCCCATTGTTCGCATCAATTAACGATAATTGTCAGTTTCCATTCCCAGATTAGCCGCGATATGAAATTAGTCAGGATCGCTGAACCCGCAAAGAATCCGAGTCTGAATACATCGGACACTGTTGATCTATCCTTACACCGATCTTGGAAAATGACGGTGGCTCAAAATGTTCTCTACCCTGAATATTTATATCTTCGTCCAGGTGTTTGACCATGTGTACATGGTATACATGTGATGCAGCAAAATGAATGCGTGTGCGCATGGAGAGAATTATAATACATTGTGGATTGGAAGGAAAGCTGGCAGGTAATTAGGGGAAGCGGATTTTTCATTTGTTGGGCATCATTGAAGTTCCGCTCATTACTCGTTGGCTATACTATACAAGCGTCGCGACGTCTGGTATGAACCAACGCATCCTCTTTTTGTTTCTGCCCCACACCCCCTTCACCTTTCTCTTTTCCTCCGCTGAAAATCTGTATTGATCGGTCTTGTACCAAAAGTTGGCATTATATAATGATACCTGTATAATGGGCGCAAAAGCGTGATGTGCTTCGGTGAATTTATCCCAGAGCGCGCATAAGTCTAACTCTGACTCTGACTCTTAATTCCAGTTTTTTTTCCACCTCGCGTTTCCTCCTCTCCCGCCTCGCGGATGGCAGTGCAGCCGCAGGCAGACCGCTCCTCTAATGAACTGTGTAATAACTAACGTCGTGACGCCCTGCTTCCCATCCACCATTTTCCGCGTCTCGCTGTGCCGACCTGCTATTCCCTTTCCAGATAATTACCTCCCGCTTAACCTATACCTACGCTGAACCTAAATATCTACAAACTCGAAATTCCATTTTTCACAGTCCTTGGGGTCCCGTCGTTACTCGGTAGAACTCTAACAGCTTAATTGCAAAGTTTTTTTTGCACTAATTATCTCATTGTCAGTGTTCAGAACAGAGAAATGTGTGTAACGTAAAAGCATTTTGGGTTTCAGGGCCCGGGAGACTTTGTCAACAACTTGCGTATAAGTAGTTTGACCCGTTGTTCAATTAAAAAGTGTTAAGCGTGCAATGAGGTGTCTGGC
Organism: Neodiprion virginianus; assembly: GCF_021901495.1. Lineage (NCBI taxonomy): Eukaryota > Metazoa > Arthropoda > Insecta > Hymenoptera > Diprionidae > Neodiprion > Neodiprion virginianus. The sequence continues at coordinate 13,672,193 of NC_060878.1, forward strand.
GATTCGAAGTTTCTTCTTGGTTAGAGGGAATTCCTTTTTTGCTCGTCTCTTTTATCTGTCCTTCTTTTAATTTCCTGTTGAACCCTCCACTGCCTAACCAGATCTAGATTGCGGACCTGTTTGTTATTTCCTCTCGGAGGAATGGATTATGATAATTGAGATCCACCGCAGTCTTCTACGTGAACAACTCTTTCATTTATTTTAATTTGTATAACGTTATCTGATGCATACAATCTGGTATTTTTCACCCTCACGTTATACAGTCCTACTGCTACTCCTGAAGGAAAATGTAATCTAATAATTTTTTATTCTATAAAATGGTTTTAGAAAATCCGCCGACACTTGCTCTATAGAAAAGAAAAGAGATTTGCATCGCTGGTGGTTTTAACACTGACAGCTTAGGTCAAAGCTGATACCCTCCTTAGTTGTGAATGATTATATTCGACTGACCGGGCCTAAAGTGATGCCGATTATCCGAGGCCTAATCCAGTCACCGGGGTCAACTTGTTTCTTGTACATCAATGTTCTAAGGTAGTGAGTTATCCACTGGGTATTGTTGCGTTATTAGTAAATTGGTGGCATTAATAAAAGCGGCGAGATCCAAACGGACCCCGTAGTTCACTCTTCTCTTGGTCATAAATCCTGCGGTTTTCTAGCTCGGATTTATCATCGGGACAAACTCGAAGGTGCGCCGATTCTCCGTGGCCGAGACCAGGTACCAGGAGATGGGCAAAGCCGAGGTCGAGTCAGGCTTGATGTATGTGACTTCGGGAGTGAAGTCGCCGGGTTCGAGTCATGGTGATATTAAGATATATGCGTCGACGCGTCCCCATGCATAGATAGAGACGTCTGATTCAGGCCTTCAGACAATCATTCCTAAAAGCTTACGGGGACTATTTCGTATCCTGCCTTCTCCACCTCTCGCACTCTCTTTCAGTCTATACCCCACTTTTATTTAAGAGACTATATTTGAAAGTTTGTTCGAAGGTTGTTTCTGATCCTATTCCTGTAACATAGCCATTTTATTGATTTTTTCCCTCCCCTTCTCCCGATACGGAGGACCTGTTGCGAATAATTATCAGCTCAGATACTAAACTTCGCTCGGTGCTCGTAAATTTTCCGGCGGGTGTTCCGTCTGGCGGCCAGTTTGAAATCGGCCTCAGGTTGTAAGCAACGGTGTGAACGTGACGAATGGTGACAAGACACCGACCGATATTGCTGGAACCCTTTGAGTCTTGCTACCTTTTCGTTTTTCGGGTCCCCAGGCGACTTTGGCAGTGTGTTTATAAACCAACCATTTCTACACTACTAAGCCTTGCTTCAGTCTGCAGGTTTGTTTGCAAGAGTTTCCAAACTTTGAATCAGTTTCTTCATACTTTTACAAGTTCCACTTGCAAATCGTACCACAGATATTACAATAAGAGCAGCAATTCGTGGATGGGGTAAAAAAATGATAGGAGAGAAAGCATATAGGTCAATTGACGATGAAGTAAGAGACCACTCAACCGAGTTTATGGTCTGTGTTGCAGGGACTGGACGGCCACGAGCAGCGCGCGCGTCCCGGAGTCCTGGCCGACGTGAACGCTAAGTCCTGTAAGCTTCGCCTTGGCCTTTTCGCGCCTCATGGTGAGTCTGAGACTGGGTTAATTTTATGAGGAGGGTGAAATATTTGCTAATAGTTGGCACCAACGTCCTTGTGTGTAGGACTCTTAGACATAGATTTTCGTAGCACGATCGCGACGGCCAGTGTCCTGAGTAGGTATCAAGAGAAGGCAAGACGTAGGTGCCTGATTAAACCCGATGCTACAGAGTGGCGTGTCAACGGGTCGTTAATTCGCGCCACTAAATCACCAAAAGGCGCAAGGCGCAGCTGCGGACTCAGCACAAGTCTGATGTGTCGATATCGGGAAAGGATAAAGAATAATGCTCAAGGTACATGAACAAGTCAGTTCTCCGATTACCCGTGCAGTAGCAGTCCGTAAATCGAGAGTCGAGTTTGCCGAAAGTTGGGAATCTATTAGGAGTCTGGATGAATGAATGAAACAAAATGGGATTTGTCCTGGTCCGAACAATTTTCAAAATGATTGATAGTACAAGCTTGAAGCTAGTTTATTGGTCCTTTCATGTTTTTCTACGCGCCAGAGTCTTGGGAATTTAAGTTTCAGTACTGAATTTAATTCGCATCTATCTATGTCGTTTTGCATTATAAGAAGTAGGTATTTGCTTTTTCACTTGCAGCGTCAGCGACCAGAATGAAATATCACTCATATTGGGAACCGGTTTTTACCTGCGGGGGTATATCGTCGAAATTCTTATTTATCGACGTCACATAAGTCATAACCCTCTCGATTCAGTAATTGCGAGGACCGGCTGGGCGCCCCAATATTGCGACAACGAGTCTGCAGTCGATATCCGGGGGAGCAGATAATTTCACACCGTCCCTGCATACCCGTCCTCAGTGTCCATGCAGCAGCATCATTTACTTGTTCACTCGTGGCAACTACCTGAACAATTTGACAGTGAGTGAAAGCACCACCAAAATCACACAGGTTTACACTGACTTTATTGTTTGAAGAAACAAAATCCTTGGGCTGGAAGTGAAACCGAAAGGCGCGGGTGTAATGATTTGAATTTCGTGGAAACTCTAGGATAACCGATGACGATGCTGGAATGCGCAACCTCATCCTTCCAACCCCACTTTCGACGCACACTTTCCACCCGAACTTGACGGCTATGAAATCGCTCCTGATTGCCTCGGTGAACCTCGAGTCACCCTGCTCCAGGTGACGGTGATGCGATCGACGATCATTGCGTCGTCAGGATTCCACCGCAGGATATCCCGATTCCTCATTATCAGACAGGGATTTTATTTCGCGTTATTTTTTACCAATAAGATGAACTTGCGGCGCAACTTGCACCGCAGTGGCTCGACTTCGCCGATCATCATTTGTGACGGTGCTGCGAGATATCGCTGATTCATGGAAAGAACTCCGCCTCCGACGATCCCTTTCTGGTTCTAGGAGGTGAGATTGACTCGTCAAAGTTAACGGAGGCTACATCCAGCATCCTGAAAGACTTCGGCTACCTGTACCGAAATTTTCGTCATCACCCGAAAACCAACCGAGACTAATTGACCTCCGGTTGAAGAGTAATTAAGGGAACACGAAACACACCTGATACGGATTATGAAGATCGCGTAACCCTATGGAGCAGATGCACTCTCTTAACCTGTACAGAATTTTTTCATTTTTTCTCCTGTGTTCCTCTATTGAAAATTCATTGTTTTATTGAACTGAATTTGCGCTTTATACGTTTTTGGTATTTCACTTTGAACATGTCTGAATGTACGTGCAGACTAAAGTGTATCACTCTACGCGTTTCAATTGGGACTTTGATGAAGAAATGCCGCAGAAAGTTACTTTGTCCGTTATACCGGCGCACAAATTGCTACTTTAAATCTTCCATTGAACGGGTTAAGTCCCTGCCGGCTATCAGTTAATGATTAGAAAGTGTTACAATATTAGTTTGATTCTTTTTTTTTGATCTCAACCATTTGCTCTTTTATTATCGTTAATAAATACTTCCGGGTATTTATGATAGGCGTGGAGTATAATTTTATTCGCAGAACGAGCGACGCGGAGTTAGCACCATTTCTTATCTCACGTTTGACTAATTCACTTATCCATTTTTTTCATTCCTTCTGCATAATTTACTAGTTAAGGCGTCCTAGAATTCCTTTCCCTGTTCTATACATCCCAATGAATCGTTGCCTTTCCAGGGATCGCGAATTTATATTAATTTGTATGTGACGCCATTTTTCTGAAACGGAATTGCGGATGGATTAAATACCTACGACTAGATTGTTTCGTTTCACCAAAATCAAATTGAACTAGCTTTTGAAACTAGTCGATCAGACATCACGCCTAGAGGACATGTTGAAGAAAAGCAATTTTCGTACCTATTAGATAAAAACAGCAATGGTATCGAGGTACCCATGGATCATGCTAGAGCCATTTACTTTTTCTTTAGAAAATAATAATGAAATGAGACAAGTATTTAATGAATTTGTAACGGTTCAAAGTTATTTTATACGCGCTAATGTCAGATTTACCGTAGCTGAGAAGACAATTATAATGTGATAGTGCCGTATGTATCACGAGAAGCGCACATCATGACAAGTTGAATTATGTATTTCGGGAATTCAGACTCTGCGTCACCAGTAGAGGATATTTTCCAAACGAATTCTTTGTTCCGCCTAGTGACAGATGAACATTGTATCGCCAGTAAACTTTGATTATGTTCGTTACATCCGTAGAGTTCTCCAAGTATCTGGAAATTTTATCAACAAAGGTCAATCAAAGTCTCAAAACTTTTGTTCACTCTGAGTTCTGATAATCAACGAATATATATCAGTAGAATATCTGATCTCAAATTCAACTTTCATCGTGCTTTTTAATCGCTCAACAAGTTTGATTTACTCCAAGACCTTAAGTTACTAGACTTTTCGATCAAGCTTGATCGATTGGAATTTGTTTCAGATACATACCCTAGAGCGTTCAACGTATCAAACGTGAAAACATTTCAATTTGTTTCATGCTCTTCAATAATTCTTCGCTTGAATTAGTCTCGACGTTAGCGGTTCTGCGAGAAGTGAAATTTTATCTGTACAAATCCGGCTCGGATTAGAGTTTGCGGTTTGGAATTTGAGAAACCGGAATATCTGCGAAGTAATGCTTCTCCCTGGGCGGCGATTGACGTTCTACCAATGCCGATCCTGCGACTTGCTGCGCGACCAATTATGTGTCCTCTACCGATACGCAGAGCTTCCAAGAACCTCCGTCCCGCCACCTTCCCTGAGACTGCTTCCCGGGTTTGCCGCCGCACTGCGGGGGGCTAAATGCGACCGCCGCCACGTCTGAGTTTAATCGAAAATTACACTGGACCCTGTCGCTCTTCGTTAAACTATATCCGACTGTGGTGAATCGCTGGTACATAAGTAATCATTGCTGTGGCTGAGAAAGGAACCCGGTAGCTCAATATATACCGTTGTCAGGTACAGGTAATGAAATACCCGCTAGCCGAACGACTCGATTCGTTCCCACCTATTTTACAACTATCGACTTACAGTTTCATAAACTGTTCTAATGTGTCGGAGCAATTTGAAAACCTCGTGCAAGAAAGAGCAAGTCTAGACCCGGAGTGGATAACCATTCGAAAATCCTGGGTTGCATTGTAAGAAAAGTCATGTAAAGTCACGTGAAGTCACAAAGTCAATCAAAGTTAGGTGAAGTCACGAGGTCCTGAAGTCAGGTGTTCACCGATCTTCAGGAGTGGTCACCAACCCTTAAATCCTAGTGTACACCGCTCATGAGTACCGATGAAATCTCATGTAAATTTCTTCCATCGTTGATGAGCATTCAATTTACTAAAAAGAGTGTACACCAAGAAAGTCATTTTGTGAAGTGTTAGCTTTCGTAATGCATCGGCGTTTGAACGGGCCATACTTACAACAATTTTTATCCATCTCGGTTCGTCTGTGTTGACATTGATGTAAACGTTCCGATCCTTGGTGAAAGTACATGATCCCGTATCCTGTTCTGGGGGGGCCCCGACGTGGCGCTGCCTCGCTAATCAAATAAACCGCAGAGAATAACTGTAATGAGGGGCGCGAAGCAAAGCGGACGATCCACCGAGCTCCCAGTCACACGCAGGGATATCCGCGTGTCTTCGCGCCACGTGATTACGCGGTTAAATGATTGCGCGGTGGGTATGTAACCGTGTATTTAGTAATTAAGGTCGGTTCTTGCCTGGTGCTAATGACGGTGCAGAGAAGTCTGTCCATCCGAGGCTCGGCTGGAAGAGGAAGATGCTGCCGCGGACGACCGATTCTCGGCTAGTAGAAACCGCGGCTCTGCCAAGTCACTCCTCGTAACGAGCTTTCGAGCTTGAGGGCGAAGGAGGCGAGCCCCGTACTTCTCTTCGGCCCTCCGAACGCTTTGTGCAGGACCGAATCGCTCGCTCTGTGTACCAGGGATCAGGCTGACCTCGCGCCTCGCCTCCATAATCTCTAATCTTTCATCCGATCCTTAATCCGACTGACCGCTATGAGATGTTTCACCATGTATTCGATTTTTATTTCGAAACTCGAAAGCAAATATTTTGGTGAAACTTTGTGGGGAATAAACGTTCACAAAGTGCAACTGATGCTAACTAAATTCAAGTTGGCATAAACAAAAAACCCTTTTTGAGAGATAAGCCTGAATAACTAAAAATAAGATCTGAGTTTTTTGCAACAAGGAATTGATGAACTTAAAATCAGTATTCACCTTTATATGCAATGATTGTTTAAATAATGATAATGAGTCGAAAACGAGAAGCTGCACATCGCAACAACCCCGTGGTTTAGATAATTATCCATTTTCCTCGCTTCGTGTCAGTTTTTAATTGATGCCAGATATTGAACCCACACAAAGTTCAACTGCCACTACAGCCCAGTTCTAGCACAGTCATCGCGTGCCTGTAGAACCATTAACGACCTCGTAGGTATTTATGTGTAAGTTCTATAGGTAGTAATAGTTGCCCCCATCTTGAAATAATTAAGATCATTTTCTGTGGATCGGTTACTCATGAAACCATTTCGATGATTAGGCTGCAGGCCGTTTGGTTCAGGCCCTGATGAAACTCCGAATTAGGGTAAAACATTGGTAAAAGGATATATATTGGGATATTTGCACGTCCTTCCCGTCTTCTGCTTTTTTTGCTGCAACGAGTTTTTTCAGATTAGATTATTATTATTTATTTTATTCCTGCGCTTAGATCTACGATCGTTTTTCACAAAATGGATGAATGCGAACCTCTGCCTGTTTTTCGAGAGCCAGTTACGTCGAACCACGTTGATTTTATAGTTTGTTTCAAAGAACCGCATGGTCGTAAGGCTGTCTATTCGAGAAGAAAGAATATACAAATAACAATAATAAATAAAAATAGCTGTGCCTTAACTTTTGTATTAATTTCGGTAATATTTCATCGCTGCCCGGGGCAACTTCGTATATCTGAGGTCAACGGTACGGAGAATGGTTGTTTTATATTTCATGTATGTCCACGCGAGTCCCTGATCACGCTGCTGCAGCTCTGAACGAACGATAAAAAGTAGATTGATTTTCGTCAGCAGCCACGAGAGGAACTTAAAATATCATAGCACTGACTTCTTGTAACGGCCCAGACGATGCTCGGTCTAATTTATTGCTAAAATTAGTTGGAACATTTGCCCTGCCCGACGCACTTTATATAATCAAATATTGATGGGAGAAATTTTTGTACCTGCTCCTAGTGAAAGGCTGAACGGCCAAATAAACTCGTAATAGTATCGCGAATAACCATAATGCAAGGAGCGTGCGCCGTTGAGTTTTTGCTGTCTCTGATACCTTTCTTGACCCTACTTCTTACGGCGGTAATTATCCGGATGATTAAAATACAGCGAAGAAAAAGATCGGGGCACTTTACGAAGGATTTGATACACTGCAGGATTTATTCATTTTCTCTCGCATCGTTCTGTCGGTAAAGAAGCAATTTATTCTTGGAAGAGACACATTCGTCTGTGACTAAAGCGGTTTGGATTCCATGGTTAAATTTATGTATAACTACTCTGTGATATAAAGTAGAGCGGACCCCACGATCAAACGGTCAACTGGAAACGCTGCTAGCCAGTGGTCAGAAAAAGCCCAGCCGAAGAGGCTGGCTAATCGAGCAGCGGATTACGCAGCTCAAATTATCGAATCACTCCCCTTTCCTTTCGTCTCATCCCCATCGCCGTGATGCAGTCAGAGTTTATTCGATATCAAAGAACCCCTCGAAGTCAACCGGGTGAAAGTAATATCGGTACTCATATACGCAATTTTGAGAAGACCGTGCATGGATGGAACCTCATTCAGCGAGTCTTTACAGTGAGGCAGCGTCTGAATTATGTTTTAATACCTAATGAACGTTATAAAAGTACAGCGTATATAATATAGATGTAACGATTTTGGTCAACTTAGTATCAGATGTGGCCATTATTTTATTCATTGTGTAGCCATATTTATTACGTGTAATCTGAGGTTGTGGCTACGAACGATACGGAGATCTTGATCGTTAGATCTACGTAAACACAACAGATTAAACGGTGAATTATGAAAAATTTCTCGCAAAAACTTACTCAACGTCGGACAGTTTAGTCATACATCGAGTAATTTTACAGATACGACCATAAACGGTGCAGTGACTACAAATGATGAAATCTACCCTACTATTAACGGAAACATCCTGCCAATGGATGAAAATCGTGTAATTTGCAGGAGTAAGGAAACGGTTCACACAATCGACAAGACTGAAAATTGTCGCCGAGAGTATATGACGGGCTGCCAGCAAATCCTATTTCCGGATGGTCTTACGCAAATTGAGATTGAGCAACGTTGCGGTATTGGTGATGCCTCGCGCAGGTTCGCCCGATGAAGCGGAACGAAACGAGACGAAACGTAACGAAACGGAACGGAATGAGAGGATCGACGCACGAGTGGAATAATTCTGGCATGAAACGAAGGACATCGGCACGCCCCGAAGACCATATCCGGTTGTCGGGCTCGGTCGACCGGACCAGCCAACGGATTGAGATGCTTGCCAGTGACGTTTGTCTTTGTCTCCGGGGGAGCCCTCGACGACTGGAAACGCGGAGTGCCTCGTCTCCGTCAGGTCGAGCTCGGGAGGCGGAGCTGTCAGAGACAGAAGTTCTCACCCTCGGAAAAATAATTACCTACCACGGGTGCCGGTGGAGAACCTTCCTCTTCCCCGTTCGACCGCCCCCAAGCCTCCCCCGCGGAACGCCTCCTCTTCTCCCCAGAATTCATCGATGACGGCTATTGTGCCAATCAGACGCCCGAGCGCGTTGATAACTTAGCGAGTCATGCAACTCGTTATTTCAAATTCATTTGTTTCTCCGACCGGCGCTGCAGGTAGATGTATGTCGACAAACAGAATAGGCAGAGGAATGAGCGACCCGCCCCCGCGGAAAACATATATTATATATATGTTGTATGCGTAATCTCACATTCAGGCGCGCAGGGATTGTTCGCTGGTACGTACGAACGTGTTATTTGAAAATTTGAAGGCGGGTATTAAAACGAGACTAATTGCTACGGGAAGGCAATTCCCCGAAGCGTTACGTACCTAGGTAGGTATACACTTAATTATGGCTGTACGGATCGAGGGGATTTTCACAGCGTAAGATCTTCCGCGATAACAAAATCGCGTATTATGATTGAATTCCCGGTGGAATACTCGGGTGGAGGCCAAGCATCCAGGGTCTTGTTTGTTGCGATAATTATACTCGCAGTTGTCGTCGACTCTTCGGAGGATTATAGCAAGTCTCGTTGTTTTTGCGAGTGACTGTTCAGGCGAACGGGCGCATCGAACATCCCCAGGGATTTATGCCACATGGGGTCGCTGCTGCACCGAATGCAGCGAATCGTTCTGGGCTGACGCCTTCGCACACTGGGCTATGCTGCAGGGGATGCGCTCGTTGACGTGTAAAATCCCTATGTAGAAATATGAATTTTTCATACGCCTTACTCTCTGCCGCAGATTTTCACCCCTGGTCTCGGTATAAGGTGGATGCGTGATAGATGACTACCTACGTGACTAATTTGTTTACAACATTTCACATGTTCTCCTGAAATTTCAATGCTTGTGCGATGTTTTGATGGATGATGTTCAAAGGAAATTTCTCAAGTATCTTATCTTCAAGACTGTGGGCCAGTCTTTATTTCGACCAGATTAGAGACAATAATCTACTTTGCGCGAGCGTTTCTCTGTCTATTTCTTAGCTAGTTGACGTCCTCTCTTTAAGTTTTGCATAAGCTAGTCAAGAGTAAGGTTGATTACCTTTCCGGTGTCTGAAACCTTCTGCCTTCGTAAGATTAACACTATAAGTGTTGCTAATGAAGGCTTTTTCGGCTGGTATTTGATTTATAACGTTACTTGTCACCTTTCCGAAATTTTTTATCGAAGTTTCGCGGTGTTTTAATCTTTTTGAAGCCAGTATTATAATTAACTGTCTTTAGTCTACGCGCCCTTCGTTGCTGATTTATATTACCAGACCTGTAAGTATACAGGCGTTACGTAACTCGCGACTTATATAAGCCTGGAGCGACGTTGTGCATGAAAAATGAGGTTCGTATAGTATAAGTGATATTTCTCTATCGCGCATATTAACAAACCTATAATACGTAACTAAGATGGCTTTTACTCATTTAATTGGAGCAAACATTTTCGTTACCTTCGATTTACTTCAAATGAGGAAATTTGTGGTTTCTGAGGTAGCTGATTACGAGTCTGAACTAAAGTTTAAGAATCCAAAATGGTGGATCCAGTACAGTGAAAAAAATCGCAAGTACGTTGTGCGGACTTAATGAAACTCGGTATCTGGAGGTTAAACTCTTTGGATCCGTGAGGTCAAATTTTTTGATTTTCGATTTTAAACAGGTATTTCCAGTGTCCTCAAAACCCCCAATTCTTAAATTTTATTTCACTTTGTTTACACACGTTCATACTTGTATGTTCTATGTTCACTCAAAGATAACTTTTTTTTTTTTTTATTAATCAATTTTTAGACGCATTTTTGTAGAAAATTTTCTCGTGAGAACAAAATATTTGGTTGTAAATACCAAAATCAATTGAATATTTGTTTGAAAATTGTAAAAAAAAATTCAATTGAGTAAAATATACTTTTACATACGAAATATCGATTTTAATTCTTTCAGTTTAATGAAATAATACGTTTTTCATGCTATTATGAAAATACTGAATACCCTCTGGTAGATTTGAGTAAATTTTTTCATGCAATTCGCTAAATCTGTTCGGTGGATGAAGATTACTCAAATTTACAAAATCACGAGAGCTAGTAATTGATTACCACTATCAAATAATGTGTTACATCGTAAATCTACAAAAAAAAAAAAATGTTGTTCTACTGGCAAAATACTCTCTGTGACAAGTCAAAAATCCTTTCTCGCAAGAGAAGTGAAACGAACAGTTATTAGTAGGCGCTCCAGGCATCTGTCTAATACAATCAGCAGAACTAAATCATTCGTGGTCTGATAACGTTGAATCAGCTTGTCAATTCACATTGAAATATTTCTCTGTTGTTGTTTGAACTGACTCCTAATTAATGTATCATAAATTACAATCAAACGATAATTCTTTCAGTTACAACAATTAAACAATCATTTTTCAATCCTTGCAAAATGATTTCGCTGCGTATCGCAACAGAATCTATGAGATTGTGATGTCAAACCTGTTCTTAGACATTAAAAAAAAACACTTTCTTGCCCGCACAGTATAAAATGATCCAAGCCTCTTGGTTGAAAATGACGCTTGGTCGGATTTATATTAACCCTGAAATTTCATTGCTAGGACCAAATTTAAGTCAACACAACCAAATTTATATACATATATATATATATGTATATATGTCGGTGCACGATATTCTGGACGCGCTTTCTCGCGCTGTGATGTTTATAATATTGAAAAACATTTCGTTCATATTCAGTCTAAGCATATTTGTTAGTATTTAGATTAGTCATAGACCCTTTTCTTGAACGGACACTGTTAAAAATGATTGTGAATTTACTACACATTTACTGTACAAAAGAGGTGTAAATTTACAAATTCAGCGCAGCAACGTAAATTACTACGCATTTGTCTGAAATTTGCAATGAAAATTTTTGATTTTACTAAAATTTGTAGGGAAAAACACAAAAAAAAGTAATTTCATTTCACTAAATTTTGTAGTAAATTTATTGCGTTCGTAAATTGAATACACAGTAAATGTATGGTGAATTCACCGTTCCGTATCCGAATAAATCTTCTAATACATTGTAAGAAGTTCCATACAGAAATTTTTAACAGTGTAGCCACAGCCCTAGAATATGCCGTTTTTAAGTGGCAGTTGCATTGGAACCGAGCTATAAATCGGTAAAGAAACTCAGAGGCAGGATGGACTCGTTTTCGCATCTCCCTGTACGCGATAGTTGATTGTTAGTGGAACAGATACAGACTATATATATATATTACAGATAGAGGCATTGTTAGTGAATCAAGACTATTATTTTTGTTATTATTATCAGTGATTAGATTGAGTGTAAACAAGTCTGCTAGCAAGAGTAAAACCATGGACGCCCCCGAGCCACCTTCCCCCGAAATATATATGTATTTTTTTTTCTAACGTTCCGTGCGATACCCATATCTATGATCCGAGAAGCTCTCTGTCACTGCTAATTTCATCATCAATGTTCAACTCGCGACAAGTGAAGAAATCAAGGAATTCCCTACGACTTGACGGAATCACTGTAAAATTCCAAGAGGTCGTTAATCGAGAGTTTTCCCGCTGGCCCTGCGACTTCCGGTCCCGAAATTGACAGAGGTCGTCGTAGGCGCAGCTGACGAGGCTGCAGCCCTCGCCGCGGCCGTCGCCCTGGATACGCGGGGGCCGCTCGACGCGCGTCTCTCGGATTCTGGGGTAGTTCGGGACGTCGCGAGGGCGGCTTGCTCCAGGTCTCGCCTGATTGGCGGCTACAGACTATCGACCATCCTGGGACCGGCCCTTTGTTTTAGCCAACACCCCCGACCCTCCTTCCTTCTCTCCTTCTCTCGTTCTCCGCGCGTCGACCAGCTCCAGCTGTTACAGCGATGGAGGAGCTCTCTCGACGACGCTCGTTCTTTTCTTTTTTTCATTTTTTTATTTTTTTTTTTTTGTTCTTTTCTTTTACCGACGTCTGGACCTCACCTTGAATTTCACGCCGTTGCGAAGTTGTAAGCCGCACCTTCGATAACGGACAAGTTTGACAATTCTGACTATCAATTGCGGCAGCGATTTTCAACACTTTCAACGATCGTCGTAACGGACAAGCGTGAGAAAATAACCGCCTTTGCGAATTTCAAGGATCTTGAAGAAGTGTGAGACTGCAATCATGGCAGCATGCGTATTATATATACTTTATTCACGCATCTTAAAATCTGATGGATCCAGCTTGAATAAAGACTCGAGTTGTCAATGATATGGAACACCAATCGTTAATATTTGAGAAGCCAACATTGAATTTTGGTTTATTATTTGAGGGTATGGAACTGTGAAATCTAAGCTAAATATAGTATTGATCTGTTAATTTATTATCGAGATTTTCTTCAATCAAGCTTTATCGATCAACGCTTCAAGTACACAAACATGCGAATTCAATCCTTTGGTTACGCATTTGACAATTTTGTCGTTAATCGCAAAAGAAAAAAAAGAAATCGAAAGATTCACGGTATCAAATGAATAGCCAAGAAAGTATGTGCTTGTCCGTGAAATACGCGACGAAACTTTTATGTGTTTAGTAAACGTTGTATACTTGTACCGATTTTATATAACGAGTACGCGAAGCCCTCGAGGGTGAAAAACTTGTTATTTAATAACCGCGATCCCTAACGAGGGTGCAAATAAGAACATATTAAATGAATCCGCGTCATTAGCTTCGTCGAATTCTGTTTTTCGTCTCCCCCGCCGCCGCTGACCAGTATTTTGCCGGGGAATGCGCTCCTCGTTTTTAATTAATAGAGCGTGCTACTGCAGCTCGGCAATGGAGATACTTGGCGTAGGGTAGAAGCAGAACGAAAAGAAGTAGAAGAAGACGATGAAGCAGAGAATGAGGAAGTGTGGGGAGCACGCGAAGCCGGAAGAAAACGCTGAAGAGGAACGAAGAGAGGATGATGAGGAAAGAGGGGAAGGTAACGGGCAGAGGCAGTAGTACGGAAAGACAGGGGGAGGGTTTGAAGGGGGCGGTTTTAATGAGGATGAGCGCGATAAACCTCCCTCGAATCTCCCTCGCGGCCCTTGAGCATCCAGCGGATGCCCAACGAACAGCACCCGGTGAGAGCGGCACCCACTGCCGAGCGCGAGATACCGAAATACAAAAGAGAAAGTAATTTCTTTTCCCAGCAATTTTTACTCGAGGATTTGTTTTATTTTCCCCGAGATGGATGAAAAGTGAAAAAAAAAATAAAAAAAAAAAAAAAATAAAAACAAAACGAAAAAATAATAATACTAGAGAGAAAGAAGAGAGAGGCGAAGAGAAAGATGGAAAAGAAGTAAAATTATTACGGTTTAGGAACTAGGATCATGAATCTTACGCGAGAAGATTTCTCTTCCTGGATTTCGGTTTGGATCGGATCAGCTGCGAAAACTGACTTTTAGCTGTTTAGAATATTGGGGAATTGTGTGTTCAACATTGTTTATCTAGTATACCAGACGACTACTTTTCTTCTCATCGGGAGTCTTTAGGGAAAATCTAAGTTCAACGCTGGCAGATAGGAAACTGAAACTACAATCCGAATATCCAACATTACAAAATGTAGTTTCGCTTGCCGATAATTTGCTGGCGTGGAGTGGAGAGTGTCAAGGACAACCTCCGATACAATTCCAGTATAAGAGCGTGAAGAGCAATACAGCTCCGAGGTTTAACCCAAGTTGGAAGATCTCGGAGGGGTTTGAGACGGGCAATCGAGGCGTACCGTCGGCATCGGGACGATGCTGCAGTAGGGTGTGATTTAGGTGATTTTTTTTCCTCCCGGGTTGCCGAAATAATTCACCCCTAATGCCTCCGCTAACTGCGCCCAGGGTCGGGTTCGAGACCGTTCTCGGCGACTGTTTATTGCCAAAAAATGTCATCTTATATATCACACACGCGTTTCTAAAGAAGACATTCCGAGGGAGAACGAACTGTCGGGTACGTTCGCATAATGGCTTGTGCTTAGAACAAACTCACCGCTATAGGTGTAATAGATGCGAAGGACTTTCTGACTAATGAAGGAGTAAGTTGTTACGATCACTGTGAAAATGAAAATTTTAATTTTTACGTACCTACCCATCTGTAACGATATACCGACATGTGTTTAATTTTGGCTCATGTTCGTGGACCGATCTTTTACGAATTCAACGAGATGCATTACAGATTATAGCTCGAGGCGGATTTCCGTCGCGTCTAATTGTGTTCGACGTTAATTCGAACGAAGGCTCGGTGATTGACGGGAAAGAAAAGCGCAGTTTGGTGTATTTGTCCATGTAGCCGGTGAAACGAGGCAAAATTGTCTGACGTTCGATCGAACAATGTCCGCGACCGCAATCTCAAATTAGCTATTGTGTACAAACCCTCTTCTCCCAACCAAACTCGATACTCACTCGGTGATATCTGATATCCCTGATCAATTATAAAACATGAAAATTCTTCAGAAGCTCGCGCTTCGTCCGCATCATCATCGTCATCATCGTCATCATCGTCGTCAACAGCATCGTCATCATTCCACGCGCCGTCGGCCAATCAGCGTTGGATACGGATGCGCACCGTTGTCTTTGAAAACCGAACAAAGCGAACCCGGCATCGTTAATTTAATTTAATTAAAATCAATCGCTCCAAATCCTTGCCATAACGACGTCAAAGCTAAATCCTGGTGGGTGCGGGGTGTATAGGCATATCGATTGTATTATTGTAATCAAATTAATTAACCAACTATTAACTTGTCGCAAAAGCTTCGCCTCGCTTCGACTTGCCTTCCACCATCCCTCGCCCCCCGATTCCTGTTGATTACCGATCGCTAATTATACCAAACTGACAAGACCCGCCCCGCCAAAGCCTATTTCTGCATGCTTGTACGATATCGCTGACCCCTCCCATTATGTCATCGTAGAGGCAATAACTCGGCACCTGTCAGCCGACTCTGTCGCCGAATAACCCGCAGCTTTGCTGTGACGCAATGGCGTGGAGGAAATAGCCATAACCTCCTCGTAGTCAATTATAAGATGGCGAGAACTTGCCGTAATCCTCTCATAACTTGAAATAATTCTCATCGTTTTCAACCTATCACAAGTCTCGCAGTCATTCGCTACTCGAAATCCGATATGAGGGTTTGGATTAGCAATATGACGAAACAGCTGATTGTTTTAAGTTAATTTAACAAACATGAAGGCATTAAAATGTTTTTCCATGCTGTTCAGCCTCTAATCTTCGTAAGAAGTTGATTGGCAGTAAATAGTGTGATCAAAAAATATTTGTAAAGTCGATGAAGACTGTTTTCACGTAGCGTGTGCTGAGTTGATCTGTGAAACTTAGCAGATTTAACTTTGTCGGATTTTCATGCTGGCCGCTCACTTCGACTAGCTTCATATCTTTCAATCTCATCTCGTGAAAATCATGCGAATTAAGCAAAGCAAACTTTTTCAGATCAAGCATATCGTGATTCGGTAAGGCTAGGTGAATATGAGTGATGACTGCTCCGCGTCATCGCAACAAAATGAAATAATTTCTATTCGCCCGTGAACTTGACGCGGGTGAGTTTGACATCTCACGCCCCGTTTGGATTAAGTTGGCTCCCCTGTGTTGCAGACGAAAATATTACCGCGGCACGATCACGCCGGCCAATAGATCTCGATTGTTTCGCGCATGCGCGGTCATTCAAGCGGCCAAGCGTTTCACCCTGCGATCTTCTCTGTATCTTCATCCTCCGACACCGAGTAATTGATCCCTGATGCACGCGTGTAGCGCGAGAAGGAAAAAGACTCGTGGGTGGGCTCGTTTGATATTTTCATACTCGACGTAGAGCTCCGGACGATTAACGTGCGTTGGGTTCCAACAAGGAGGGAAATTGAGCCGTAACATCGAGCCGCGTGGGCCTCGGATGAAAAGCTCGGATTGGGGCCTGGTAGCTGAGATTGAAGAGCCAAGATAACGTTCGGGGATTTTCATTACCGTAATACCTACTATGCTGCATTTTTACGTCCCTCGTTGTCGTATCTGGGTTGAATGCACATCGAGTGACGTAACAACGCACCGCGTGCGGTTTATACGTTGACGTAGGATGGCGCAAGGACCGGCCGGGCCATCTAATCACGAGGCTCGTGTAATCATCTCCCCCAACTCGCCACAGCGGACGATCCAACCCCCGGCGCGGTCAGGGCGTCCTTTATTCGCCGAGCTAGAGACGCGGCGACATTCTCTTTTTGTCCAGCCGCCCCCGACCTGCACCCTCCTCAATCGGACGAGTTACGGCTTAGCCTCCCACATAATTAAGTCGCAATTGAAAATTAATCATTGAAATTGACGTCGAGATCGAGTCGGATAAAAAAGAAGATTCGCTTTGATGTGGCGCCCGGTTCCCGCGGAAGCTTCTTACGCCAATTATTTCCCGGATTATTATTTTGCATCGCGTACCCCTCCTGCTCCTTCTTTCCCTCTTTCTCTCTCTCTCTCTCCTCGTCACAGAAGCGGAATACGTTTTTTTTTATGGATTCTCTAAGAGGATTAGACCACTAGAGTGCCGCGTCTTGCCTCTCTTCCGATGCAACCGTCATCTCTTTGACGCACATCTGCAATCTCTCGAATTTCTCGAATTGGAAATAAACGTAACACGGCGCACAAATCACTCCCAGTACCTCTTCTCGTCTGTGTTTTATCCACTGCTGCACACTTGTTGTCGGTCTACACTGAATCCTTGAAACAAATCGTCCGTGTGAAATAGATTTGAAAACCGGATGCGGTACCAATTGTCGACCGCCCAAAGAGCCGGCAAGTTCCGATCCCGAGTGTTGCGTCGCCGTTGGGGGAAAGTCAAATTGCATTATTATCTTTTAACGTTAGATCGTTCATTGTAGAGCACCGATTCAGGGATGAAACCCGAAAGTGCTTTGATGTCGGTGAGACCTAGCGTTTGTAGGGTTTGCCTTTGGAGGAGGGCGCGCGTACACGTGTCGCGGCTTACCCATACCTTCGTTCGTACCTCCAACGACACGGCATTTTCCCGGCCTAGTGTTGTTCAGCTTGATTTTATTGCGCAGAAGCCCCGTGCGTGGTAACTGGCCGTCAAACCTCGCCGAAGCCCCTCTTCAGCGCGTGTCGCTCCACCTCAATCGTTATATTAGGACCTTTTCTCGCTGATTGATTCAGAGCGGATTTAGTTAGGCACTCTATGTGCTACGATCAGAACGAATTTCCAATAGCACGCGGATTTGTTCGGCGAGTTAAGCGGAAAGAGAAAGAAAGAGATAGGTAGAACCTTTTCATTTTACGGCTCATCGCCGTCCGACAACGACCGAAAAACTCCGCCAACCAACTCTTTTGGCCATCGTCCAGTCTGCCTTTTCCATCTTCCAGAGCAATTTTACAGTTTCAAAGCTGGAGGTGGTCAAGCTCATCATGGAAAAACACCTCTTCGTCATCGAGTAAATAATTCCTCGACAACTGCGCTACTTTCTATGATTATTACGCTGAAAAATAAGCTGTCAAAGGGTGCAAAAATGCGAGACCGGATTCAATTATTACGAGCTCGCAGTGTCAGCTGTAACGGATATTAGGTTATTTTCTTTGAGAAGCATGAGAATAAAGTCCGAGGATGAAGAGGAGAAAAGAAATCTGGATAGAGGCCATTTTATTGAAGGGATCTTGGCAGGCACTCCCACTTCCTCGACCGCGCCGCCCCGTTCTTGAAATCCTGGTAATCCGCGATGAGACATAGATTGAGTTCTGCCCGCCTGGCGGAAAAAAGGAAAGGGAGGAAAGGAAAGAAAATTGGAAACCCAAGCTGCCGCCCTCTTCACCACCCACCTGGTTAGCTGGATAATAAAATTGCAGCCAGACTGCCGCTGGTGTTACCGTAAGCCGGGTTCGACCGACAAGCAGACCAGAACTGAGACAGGCGAGCCTCTCCTTTTCCTCATTCTCATTTTCTCAGCTTCGCAGACCTTTTTCGAGAGCTCCTCTCGAATCATTGCTGTCCCTAGAATGTCTTATACGGTAAGAGAAGTGAGGAGTAAAAATAAAAGGTGTACAAAACGTGTCGTGATACGAAACTTCTTTTAAATCGTTTTTACTTCTCCGTTTTTGGACAATTTTTATGAACGTATTTCTTCTTCGGTGCAATGTTCGGTTTTAATGATACTATCAAAGTTTTCACCTGGTTTCAACGATCTCAAAAATTTCAAATGATTTCAATGGATTTTGCCAAATTTTATAGGGTTTCAAAAATTTCAGAGGTTTCAGATCGTTTGGCAAGATTTCAAGGATAGTCCCCCCCTCCCTCGCGGGTACCAGTTTCGATACCCAGATAATCCTTTTCCACGGAAAAGAAGATATTAGATACGTTTTTCATCAAGAATTTAGGCTATCAATTCTGAAAAGCTTTTACTACGATTTAGGAAAAACATAACATCCGACAACTTTTTCGCTGCCGGATTTGCGAGATCCTTTATTACACATTTCACAATTATTCACCTTATCAGCTGCGAAAACCCGCGATTTTGTAACAGCCAGAACTCTGACAGATCCATTAGGGTAATTGGCAATTTGTTAAAAAAAAAAAAAAAAAAATAAACAAGATCGTTCTCCCCTAGGTTGCGCAGATGGCGCGTGTTTCGATCGAGTTTTCTCGAGCTTGCGAAGAAAAAGGCTTTGCCGCCCTCGCTAACGCGGTGAAGAGAGTCTGTGCAACGCACTGTGGATCCGAACTGAAAGTCATCAACACTTTTATCTCGCTGGACGAGCGTCTCTCCCCTCGCCTTCCTTCCCTTTGATTCGCCGATAAGAGGTTGTTGGTATTAATTTAAAACACAACTTCAACGAATCTCTCCTCGCCCCCCCCCTCCTCCCAAACCTCCCGCCTTATCCTATCCACCTCTTCGCTAACGGGTAGTGATTATTTTAATACAACTGTTGGCAAGGAGAAGGCGGAGCTGCAGAGGAGCAGAGCGACGGAAAAAGGACTTGTAATTTGTTTCGAGATCGTATCTTCAAAGTGGCTCTTTTATCTGCGGCCAAAGGGACACCGGCAACGCGCTTGAATCTCGCTCGGCACGGGGGAGGACCTTGCCTTTCTGTGTATATCGCTTTCCGAGACCAACACTGACCAGGGGGCAGAGCCGATATTTCACTACACTAGTTTCACTCGCAGTAATTGATAGTTTCAGATCCCCTCGATAATTTCTGATTTTCCTAATTCTTTGTACAAGCCATTCATTTTTCAGAGAAGTTGTTTGCTTGCTGCCGTTCGATTTATTTTTTACGTTCGTGCATTCGCTCGATGAACATATAACTATTTTGCCACTTGACAAGATCGTTGCATTAATTTAGTCAGGGACAATGGCATAAAACACAACTATAATAGACACAAATTTGATAAGCCCAGCTCAAGCAGCACTGTTCACGTTCACTAGATCCAGAAAGTATTTGTCCACTAATGAAAATCGTATCATGGATTTAATCAGGAAGGATGACGTGAAATACTATGAGACGCGAGTTTGATAAGTCGAGCTTGAAAAAAATGCAGTATAGCAACAATGTAGTCGAACAATATTGGCTGTCTGCTTACTTCGAATTCTTATCCAAACAGATCAAACCCTGAAAAACACTGTTCGATTCACAGAACAATATTTTTCATCACTTTGCGTAGGAGTTGAGCGGGGCGAAAGTAACCAATTTCATCTCAGTGTTGTACAGATAGGTTGGCGCATGCGCAGTCCAAAATTGCTTCGCTTTAATCCCTTTTGAGATCAATTCTGTCCCTAGGGAGAAGAAATTAACAACTCGCATCCCGTAAAACTATTACGCAAAGCTCCCACCACTTTTCAGTTCTCTTTTCATAAAAACTATCGTGCGTGACTCGGGCCAAAATTTGGCGCGCCAACTTTCATTCTTTGTCACACGATATCACTTATCTATATACTAATTGCATGCCTGACTAGCGTCTTCAGCCTGAATCGATTGGAAGCAGACAAAATCGACACCAGAGCGCTACAATACCCTAAATGGAACTAACGAATCACGTGGTTCACTGCGTATGTGATTTGTTAAAGCGACTAGATCTGTTTCCGATTGGCTATCACCCAGGTGACTCGTTAGTTTAACTTTGGCTATCGCAGCGCTAGTGTCGTTTTTCGGGCTTCTAATCGCCACAAGCTACCTAGTGCTGAAAGCATACGAGTCAGCTATCCAGTTAGTGCAGAAATCAGCTCACACGCGTCACTATGTACCGAACGTAAAATGAAAATTCACACTCCCCCGGAAAGAATCGAGGATGAAACGGCATCGCCCACGGGATTGATGAAGAAAAACGTGCGAAGGGGGGGATACGAGTTTCACAGGTGCGCGTGGCGCACGGGCTGCTGTAGGTAAGAAATAAATAAAAGTTGGTCCCGGTTGTATACCTACCTTAGGCTCGTATCGCGACGGGCGTATCTTTTCCTTATATCGCCCCGGAGGATCGGGGTAAGTCGGTAGCACCGTGCAACACACGATGCGCACAATTAATATCGCGCCACTATCTACGATCTCTCATTATTACTTGGTCCGGCATACCGGCGTTCGTGTGTTGAGCCCCCTTCTCGAGGGCTATGTGTGAGCGAGGGGGCGACCAGAGACCGGCTACCGGACGCCCCAGGACATCGCACGACGAGCCATGCATCATCGTGCAGTAACGAGCCGGGACGCATCGCGTGTCGATTCGTATTTAAAATTTGTATAATTCTCCCCTCTACCGCGCTTTTTTCACATCGCGAAACCGAGTACCGATTATCTAGCACGCGTTCCGAGGCTCTGCACTTACTTACCTACAATCACTGCAGCGTTAAAGAGACGATCGTACGGTGCGAAATCGATTTTTTTAAATTTTTTTCGTTTTTATTTTTGTTTTTTTCTTCTTCATACAAATCTGCCACTCAATTGCTGTCCACTTTTCTGGGCGTGGGTTCGAATCTCTCACTGTTATATACTGACGCAAAATGTAACGGAATTACCGGGTGAGGTTCAAGGATTATAAGATGTCTTGTACGAGCAGATTTTCTCCGAGAACTGTTATTACCTACCACGATAACTCGTCGTAGGAAATCAATCTCTGATCGTTTTGTATACGGCTGGTAGTAAACTATAGCCTGTAGCTCCACTTTCCGTAACAATATAATTCATACATACATATATGTGTTATAAAAGGGTGAACACGATACCACAAGTGGTATGTAAAAGAGCACGTCTGAAAAAGCGTTATTCGTGATACGTATAGCTTAAAATTCCACTAGCGTACAGGATTTTATTCGAAGATGGGGATGAGGTGAAGAAAAAATAAATAAAAAATAAAAAAAATTCAACGTCATAAAAACGACAGATCCCGTCGACCGTACTTTCCTTCGTCTATCACCTCGTCCCAAGAGGCTCTTAATTTTTCCTCCCACACACGAACGAACGGATGTACGAGAGGAGGGTGGTGTAAAAAGGGTGAAACCTACGGCTGTTAAAGACAGGGGTTGAATCGTCGTGGGCTTCTCTCGGTGCGTTACTCGGTAAATCGCTGCAAGGGATGCCTATACCTCATTAATATTAACCACAACCCTTCCCCGGGCGTCTAGACGGTCCGCGGGTGTGTGACGGGGTGGCGATACCTCCTCCACAAAGGCTGCCCAGAGACCAGGGTACCCGGCTATATTCCGTCGACGACGTTTCTACGCAGTATTCGCCACGTCCACCACCCGCGCTGCATTCCACCCTAAACACATATTAATTAGCCACCGGTCGACAGGAAGACATAACTCCGTCGGTGAGAGGCACCCCCCTCCTCGTCCTGCAGTTCGAGTGTCGCGTTACGTGCCCCGGGTGGCCATCCACCGACCAGCGGTAGCGTCCCCGACGTAGCTGGACCTGGACCTCTGCGCCAGTCAGGCCCACGGCGTCGGAACCCGAGGCCGGCACTCCTGGGGCATTAATAATCCGGGTAGCTACCCATATGTTAAACGTCTGGCCAGGCGCTCCCCGATGCGGACTGAGGCGGTAGCTACCTACAGCGTAGAGATGTTCTCTCCTTCCCACTCCCCCTCCCCGTTTATATCCTTACGCCCTTATCACCACGCGCGTGTCCTTCTTCCAAAATTTCTCCGTTCAAACGGGAGTTCGGCGTTACTGTTACCCTCAAAAATCTGATTACACAGCGCAACGAATTAAAAAAAAAAACAAAAAAAAAAAAGAAAAAAATCGAAGAGAAGAAAAGAAAAGAAAACTTCTTTTGCTGCCCCGATTTTTTCCGCGAGTTTCGGCGTTTGAGAACATGGAATTTACGATTAAAATCATGATTATATTTGATTTTACGGGATGGTCTCTGATGTAATTATGATTTCACTCGGAAACTTTTCGTTCCCAAACACCAAAAATTTACGGAAAAAAATCAGGGCGACAGAATTTTTTTGTTTTTTTTTTCTACTTTGTAAAGCTATCTAGTACTTTTTTTTAATATATATATGTAGGCATAAAAAAAGAAAAAAATCGAATTTTTTCATCAAAATACTACTTTTTTGAGTCATATATGAAAGTGTCGATAAAATAACTAACTACAGCCAATTTTGGAAAACGACGCTTATTCCTAGGGTCGTTGACATCAAATCTTGCCAAGACCGCTCATATATCAAGGGCGACGAAACCACTGTTGACCGGTGTTATGAGACAAGTTTCTGCCTGGAGACTTTTTAGTCGGGAATCTCATTCCACTGTGAAAAATGGTGGTGTTAAAATTGACAAAAATTGACCGGTGTGAACTGCTGTAAAACAACTTTTGTAATCATTTCGGAAATTAAATATCGCATAGTGTTAAATTAATGGAAAATTATAGCCTGTAGAAGTCCGCAGTGCGTTTTTCTTTCTACTCATGGGGAGAAGAAAATAGATTTTACTCAAAACTGCTGGAAAAGAAAGACAGGTGAAGGTTTTTGATAAATAATAACCATGTTGACTGTAATTTTTACTATAAATATAACAGATTTTAGTCTGCACACAGTAGTATTCACTGTGTTTAGAGTAAATTTTGTATTCTACGAAGTATATTTTACCAAAAAACCTGATGTGTTCTCCTCATTTTCCACCGTTTTGAGTAAAATAAACTCTTTTATTCTCTCCGTGCATTCTAACAATTTTTTTTTTTTCTGGAATCATTTTTACCGTCAGAAAGCGCCAAGGACATGATTCTAAAAAATCTATGAAATTTCAGGGTTCTTCTGACAATTTTCTTACAAAAGATTGAGATCGCAATCGGAGAATCCGATTTGAACAAAAATTGTTTAATACACTTTTGAGTCAAAATCAAGAGATCCGTGTATCGGTGTTTCATTAAATGCCCATTTATTTGAAAGAAAAAAAATATATTATAGCTATTTCTCTGAAAATTTACTTAAAATGCGATATTGATGTTTTTCCAACTACCTCATGTTTGCAGAATATTCTACACCCAACATATCCTAGATATTCTAGAGATTGCAACTTTATACAAGTTACGATACTTTACCTATTGGTAACGAAATATTAATTTTATCAATGTATTAAACACAAATTTCGAGTATTATCTTTCTCGCCAGTAAATATCCATTCGGTGAAACGTCCAAGCACGGTTTGTTAAAATCTGCGTATCCTCTGCGTAATTTCTCCTTGCTAGCAGGCATTGTTCTGATGACATATTTTGAACCTTTTTCAGGTACCATTACCCGGAGGAGGCTTGGAGACCACCGCCAAGACGGTATTCCTCGATGCCACCGTCGCCGTGAAGACTTCGGAACGCATATACTAGATTGTAGAAAAAGTAGCACTGTATTCTTCCGATCAACCCCCCGTCATAATGTAAATAAAAGCGCATATCTCCTACCCCCTCCCCACACACATACACACACCTATGGTAATCTCTCGGAATATCGCCCAGCCTCCCAAATACTGCCACATCGCATGAGTAACAAAATCATCGTTTATTAACAGCACATGTTACATATAGTATACATATATATATATATATATATATATATATATCATACATAAAATAAATTTAGAGATATCGGTAGGAAGAGAATAATGAATATACATATAGGTAAATATCGAAAGTGCACAAATTGTCGTTGATCAAATCAAATATTATTGATATAATAGCATTCATATTGTATACATATTGTACAAATGTTTCAATTAGCCCCTCGAATCTTCCTCAAGTTCAACATTGTGGCATAAAGAAAAAAAAAAAAAACAAAACGAAAAAAAAAGAAATCATCAGGCACGCGAGAAGTTATACATTCCCAAAGTACCTAATTTGTATATACTTATATAATACACAGTAATAATTAACTATCTATAAATTATATATAAACACATACAAACACGATAGTTGCAAATAATTCTTGAACTATTATCATTTTGATAAACATTACACGTACGTTAGTTTTACCGATATACAGACATTTATTGATCAACATCAAATCACTATTACTATTATTTCTGATTTTATTATTTAGTCAATCGTAATACATGGGAGAATGTGTGGTGAATTGTAAGACATTTTCCTATTTACGTTGTCAGACGTTGTTATAAGAAAATATGAATAAGGAAGATTACAATTGGCCGTAGAATCCTTCGCAATTATAATTGCTCGTTATTGATTACGTTAGTTATTGTCAGTAAATATTATTATTATGAAATATTATTATTATAAAATATTATACCCTACGATTGTATTAGAATTCTTTTTGTTTTTTGGAAATATTTCTGTAGCATTTACGACACATCTCGTAGTTCTGTGTATGAGCGAGTGAACCGTTGCGTCAACGGGGGAACGTGAAATCGGTGAGGGAAAAACAATTGTTATTAAGCTCAGGAAATTGAAGGAAAATAACGACGGTTGAGCGAAAACAAGCTGCCGCAACTAACTCAGTTTTCACTAAAAATCGGCCCAGATTTTTCTTCTTCTTCCGACACTCGGCGCCTCCGCTTATAGAATCCCGGATTCAAGACGTCTTGTGCTCACGGTTGCGTGTCCGGTTGGTACCTCATCCGATAACCAGACCCGGAGCTTATGAAATATCATTTTTTCGCGGAGTAATCGGCCGTCCCAAACGCAGCGGGTGTCGGAGCCCCGCGGCAGTTTCGTCGTTGGTCCCAGTTTACGACTGGTTCCAGTTAGTATCTCATCCTTTAACGACAAGTTTAACATAACCGGAGAACACTCGATTTTTGACCTACGAAACGCTGTCGCGAGCTCGAGGACGTCTACGCTGCATGGCTGGTGCTGCGGTTAACGGCGAGTGGAATGTTGTCGAACTTAACGAGCTTACTGCTTAAGTAATCGCTACCACTCTTCCTCCGGACCCGGGGCATCGCCGCTACTTGACAAATCTTAGGGACACGAGGAATCCGTGTTGTCTCCAAGTAAACGGGCCTCCGGGTGCCACCCGCGTTCCTTTAACCCTCGACTCTCGAAGATAATCCGTTCCATTCCTTCTTCCGCTATTAAGGTCGGGTCTTCACGAGTATAAAATTTATCTCCACGATCAGTCCACATACAGAGAACGCTATGAAAACAGAACGAAATTGGGTCAGTTGATAAGTAAAACTTAAGATTCTCGTTGTTTCCAAAGTTGTTGTAAAAGCTTGGACTCGTTGAAACTGTTCAACATCAATTTGCAGTGAATGAAATGAAACTATACTCAACCGGGTGTTCTTCGAAATCATTTACTGACAATTTAGTGTTCAAGCTTCATTTACGGCCGACTGTAATACGCACGAAATGCCCATTTTAGGTGGATAACGCAGATTTACACCATTTCTTAGATGCCCTCTCTAAAACCGCTAATTATGAAAGATTTCTATCACGCGGACGGTTTGAACGTCGATATACCAAATTACCTCTCTCAAGTCGGATCCAAATTAAGTTTAACAGCAGTTTAGTAAGTGAAATACCTTAATAAAAGAAATCTGCTGTGTATTTCTACCACTTATAGAACAATAGTTATCATTGTCCTCTGATGAAATTTCAATTATAAGATTCAGTAGGTTGAAGTTTGAATGGATAAAGTATCATTTCGTAGCAACAGTGAAGTAACTGCGAATTCTCTGCCCTTAGATCTATTCTAGTTTGAGAAAAGGACTCCTCATTGGATGAAACTACGCATTAGTAGCTCCACATTTCGGACGAAGGAACTCTTTCCTTGTTAGTGGAAAGTCCTGCGCGCTTCAGCAATGGTGTTTGGGGAAGGATGAAAGGTCCATCCGGTAGCTTGTCCGAGCGCTTTCGGAACACATTGGTGGTCCAAGCCCGAGGTAAACCGTTGGAGGTCCAGACACGACGCAGTGGCACCTGACTCGACCTATTAGTCAAGAACCCCCGCCCTGCGAGGCTGCGTTGTAGCCGTTTACCTATAACACTATACGTTGGCCGGACCGACGGTGGGCCTGAACACCCGGTATAAACCTGGCATTACTTATTCCGGCGATCGGTGCCGTGGATGTATGTATTTGTGTATATTCGTCAGTCGCGCATATACGAACCCGGGAGGTACGTGCATGCGAGTGCGATGGAAGATAGGGCCCAGCGTGAGGCCCATTCATGAACGCCCACGCGCGGCCACGCATGTCTCGGGCCACTAAATGTTGGAAAATATTATTCGAAGTTCCGATGTGACAGCGCCGATAGACACCGATACGCAATAATTGAGTGCTCAATTTGTACTTCATTCCCGGTGGTTAGACTCAGGAATTCTCATAGAGCAGTCTTTTACATCGCGTGCTTTTTCTCAAGGGATTCTCTGATACTAGCCAATAAATTTGTTTAATCTGTTGAGGTTGAATTCACAAGTTTCGCCAATGCACTGGACCAATTTACCAATAGATAACTGCGTCACACAAATAAACGGAAACGAAGGATGCGGGTCAAAAGGTTAAATGGCCAAACAGTAGAAGAGTCATAGTATCGGGTTTTCATAAGTCCGAAAATTTATGTCATTGAATTTCAAAGAGTAGGAAGTTGAAAAAAAATCAAAATGTCGGAAGGTAAAGTATAGAAAGCGTAAATATGTAGAATCGTCATAATTATGATGATTCTATGTTTCTGGATTCTTATTTATTCTGATGATCCTATATTCTTCCTTTCTACCGCGACAGTCTCAACAAATTGAACACTCAAACGCGCATGCGCCAAATCATGTGACCCTGTTGATAGATTTAATTGGTTCGCACCGCGTTTTTCAATTGTTTGCCAGGTTGACCAACTCAGTTGTGGCCGGACGGTAGCTATCAAAATCCACAGACATCCGACAGTTACGTTGCGTTGAGAATTTGAGATGGCAAAAACATAACGGGTTTACATTTAAACCCATATAACCACGAAACGTCTCTGCATATTATTGTGAAGTTGGCACGAGGACCTAACCAAGCAGAGTTGGCCAGCCTGTCTAAACAGACGAAAAAGTGTTCAGTATCCTGAGAATATCACGGTGTAATGGATAATTCTATGAGAATTAAATTTTCATACCTTTTAAAAAATTCGATATCTTGATTAATCTATCGTGTGAGGCCATTTCACTTTTTAACAACGACCAAAAACATGCAATACAACCATCAAATATCACATCAACAACATGGCTCTGCGTGAAGTTGCCCGGCGCTCAAAAGAACTAGTTTAGTCTAGTCATCGAAGAGCGTGTCGTCGGTGATTCTATAATTACCCTCCAGAGGCGCCACTCTCTGACGCGAAGCTTATAGTCCGTACATGAGGCTGAATAGAGTCAGTCGGCGCAAAAATGTCGAAGGGTTTTTCGTCGCTTACGGATATCGGATGGGTGCATAAATAGGTACGAGGGACTAATTAACTACGAGAGGCACGTCGAGCGCATGACTAGGCTTATTCAATTTTCATACTTGGGTCGGTTTAGCCGGGGCCTCACGAGGCGGGACGCGAACCTCGTTGGCTCGCGAGTCCCGCGCATGGGGGCATATAATTTATACCTTCGGGTCGTCGGAACTCGGGAGGTCCGGAGCATCGTTCGGGTTTATGGACGCAATTCAGCCGCAACAATTAGTTATTTATGGGGTGTTCACGCCTGCAACCAGCCACGCAGCCTTCTTAAATTGACTGCCGCTCGCCGGTCCGAAATATTTTTTAAACACGGGAATTGAAATCGTTCCTTCAGCTTCTTTCTTACAACGATAATTTCGCACGTGACGTATTTTTATTAAATTCACCAAAAATGTGACGGCCACTGTTTTACCGGCAGCTTGTGATCAACGAAAATATCAAACGGACGTGCACGAAGTTTTGAGAACAAACCTAAATAACAGTGACACGCAATTGCGCAGGAGCTATTTACCGAAATAAACGGAACAAGTGAACAAAAAATTGTTGATTTTTCACCCGTTGATCACGCGTGCGTAAACTAGCCTACGAGCACGTGCAGAGCGCACGCGTGGGTGCGTCTGGTGAATAAATTGTCTGACGAATAAACGATGGATGTAGTTAATAAACCACGCTGTTGTGCCAGTGATTTATGCCCCACCTCCACGCATCTTCCTTCCTCGTCGACTTCTGCGTCCGCGCTTCTTTGCTGCGTGGCGTATATTGCGCTAGGAGATCCCTACTGCTGCTGAAGATCAACGGGTCACGTTGCAGACCGATCTTCACGTGAGTCGAATTATTCACAGGGAATATTGAAGATATCAACCAGCTCGTGACGACTACACGGGTTTGATTTACGCGGTAAGTTACCGAACGACTGTCAACTCGTACGTTTAGTACTTTCTTTGTTCATTGGTTTCCTTCTGTTTTTATGCTCCGGGAACCGCCACTTTGAACAAATACTTTCTTACTTAAAAACAGAAAAGTAACGTGAATCGAGTTACAAGTTATCGAAAACGTTCCCAATTATTTCACCAAAAATTAGCTATCAATTGCGTCAGAAGAAGAAAAAATGATAATCCTTCATCTTCCCAACTTCCAAAGTTGAAAGTTTCTGAAAATGAAATTTGACATTATTGCATCCCGTGCCAGAGCTCGTGACTAGTTATTTCTGCCCGATAAGATCATCGATTGAACTTCCAAGCACGAGGTACAGTTGCTGGGCATCTGTTTTAAACTAGTTTCTAATTTTTTTTCTAATCTGAGAATAATTCCGTGCTCTGGCACCGCGTACAGTTGGTCGTGTTTCGGTTTATAGTTGGCTGCAGGTACAGGTTGGCTCGAGTGCCGAAAACATCGAGTTCGTTGGGTCCTCGGTCGATAGTTCACTGCGATTAATGAGAAATGAGATTGGTGAGAGATTATCTCAGTGGGGTTCCTCTCGCCTCTGGAGTCCTGACTGTCGGCAAAGCACGTCGATATGACTTAAAGCTAATTCATCATAGTTTGGCGAGCCCGACGGGGTTCCACAGCTTCTCTCAGCATACGGTTCAGCACCGCGACTATTTCTCGACCTTGTATCTTTCTCCTTATGCGGGTGCGAATTAGATGCAACAGCGGATATAAAATTGGCGTAAAGGTTACCCGGAACTGTTCTCACAGTACTTATACATATAATTCCTTATTGTATTTAACATTTTCGAAACACCTTTCGTGCTCTCGTTAATTTCCATATCTTGGAAAACCCATGCCATTCATGCAATGATAATCGTTTCAAAAATAACTCCACTTATGCGGTGCTTGGCTAGGTATTATACGTGCAAGTGGAAAGTAATGAATTCGCGGGATCACAACGGCAGTCGTAGGTTTATAATACCTTGGAGAGGAGGAGAGTTTGGTGGCAATCAGCGGGGCACTGCCCCCCGGGGGGCAACAATAATTAAAATTTCTGTCGCATCATCGCGTTCTGTTTGTCGGCGGAGCCTTTGTTTTCTCTAATCAAGTGTTGACTGCAACCTTAAGCCGAGTTCACGGCACGCTTACAGCAGCATCGGACTTGTTCCTCCACCTTTCACTGCATTCGAGATTTCTCAGATACCTACTGCAAAAGTGGCGAGTAGCAAAAATTCATCTATATATATATATATATATATACAACCCCGCATAGCTATTCACCACAATTCCTATACACGTTGATGTGTAAGGCACGTACATCGAGTTCTTTTCGATTGCGTGCTGCTTTGGGCGGCGTCGAAATGCTGTCAGAACCGATTCCCGGAGCTACCATTTCCGGTTGCCAGTTGGTCGATTTCGTAAACAGTCCTTCCGACGCCTTGACTTTATCGTTGGGGTCTTCCCCCCGTCGGATACCTAGATGGTGGGCCCAAAGACGACCACAACTGGACTGCTGCACGCTTCGGTTTCACGTATTATACACGCATCCGTGGTGATAATACCAGTGGTATAGATACACCGCAATCCGCAGGGTACAATTGTCTCAAATTTCACTTTCGGAACGATATACGGAGATTCCGTGTCGGGATCACGCCTTCAGCGTTCTCCAAAATTAGCGAATTTCCTGCGTTCTTTATCCTCTGCTCTTGGAGTTTTCATTATTACTCTTTACTAAGATTCTTCTGTGCAATGCTTTCCACTAAGCTTTGGAAGAATACAGTGACGTAAGTTAGTGGAGAAGTTTCCACTTCTATTGTTATTATTCCGTCATTTCAGACATATGGTTTGAACATTTTAGGTGGGAAATGATTGTCAACATGCTTATCAATTTATTGCGTGAATGAAATTGGCGGCAGTAGTTGGAATAATGTCCTATAGGAAAATTCCCTTTTCAATGGGAGCACTGAAAGAAATTGGATTTGCTATAGTCGCTACAGACATTTCTAGTTAAACGTGTATCGGTACAGTAACGATTTAAATATTCTTGGAGTTACAAGGAAATATGGTACAAGTTGTAAATACTGCATTTTTTGGTTATTGCAACTTTTGTCTTTTTTGTTCGATTTGGTACATTTTTTCAATGGAACAAGGCCTCGACATCTAATTACTCGTGTACAAACATCAAATTATCGCAACAGTTACAAGCACCTATGGTATGCGTGACCATAGTGAAAAAGATTGATAAAAAATGCTAGATTTTCTGGTTTTAACCCCAGAGCTAATTTTCATTGAATACCCAATACAAAATTCTTCTTTTGTGATGAAGAATGAAAATAGTTAAGACTGTACAATAACCATAAGTGGAAATTTCTCTGGGTAAGAACTTCATATCTTGCATCGCACAAAGCTCTATACATAAAAATAACCATCCAATTAACGTTGGAAATGTATAATCATAGTTAATATACAGTACATGATTAATTATTTTCATTTTTCCCACAATCGAAAAATATAGTTCCGGGTATAACATGAAAATGGATTTTCTAGCTGTAATCAAAGAATGTATTATTGACATTGACAGCTATAATCACACTCGATAATAAGTGTATTCATATTTTCTTCTATTGCTTAAAATTTTGAATTTTTCATAAAAATTTTCTAGTAGCCATAACAAATGAAATTTGTTTTACTGCGAGCGTCAATCGGTGGAACAGGCATACAGCACAATCGTGATTACGGAATAGAGAATCACTATATGATGGAACTATGGCGAAGAATGCGTACGATAGATCAGAGAGGCTTTCCTTGGTCTTTGGAAAATGCCCTCTCTTTATGGCTCCGGTCCTAGTACGGGGCTCTAGGCGTTCTTAGGCGAGATCTTAGCATCTTAGCGAGGGATTTTGAAGGGGTAGCTGTTTGTGCCTCTCGACAAATGAGGGGAAGTCGTTACGCCGGCCTGCAGGGGATGAGTAATTAACTACCCCCGTTCCAGTTCACTCCCCGCTGGTTCCTTCCTTCTCCTTCATCCCCCGACACCGCCACCTTCGCTCCCCCTTTCCATCGGTACATAGTCTTGAAGGGGTTCGCTTAGACTTTCGCGGGTCATGTCTTCATTATTCACGCTAATCTCTCTTTGCCGCGCCTCACTCTCTTCCGCTCGGCTTCTGGCTCTCCGCAGCTTAAAGTCGGAGTTTAATCGATCGCATTCAATGGCGCACTCGTGAGGTATTTTTCGAAGTACTCATTATTGCGTAATTAACGATCAGGGCATAAAGCGCGGTTTTACATTTGAGGGTGAGGTTTTGCATATGTATAGTCAGTTCGAAAAAGTGGCTGAAACAAAAAAGTGATGACACGAGAGCTTAGACAGTTTTGCTCGAACTAATCTATAAGTTACGTATTATTAAAAAAAAACTTCCCCGTGATTCAGGAAACATGTGAAACACTGAATTTTAAATGTAAAGACCTCGGTATGTTAACAACATCATTCTATAAATTGGTACTGAAAAATTCATACTGCTTGTCCGATTTTGATTTAGAACAGCTCATTTTATTCGTGAACGAATCCGCCATAGATCGTCTAAGTCGGATTGGTGGTAACAATGATACATTTATTTCTAAATTATAAGTATATCCATTTGTCAATTATAATGATTGCCGGCAACGGATTTTTTTTTTTTTTTTTTTACTAACCAGCAGGCTGAAGAACCAAATATCTTAGATTAAGATTTGTAGTGTATTCATTAACGAATAACGTAAGTTATTGTTTATCAAAAGCGGACAAATTGTATGTATTTCTTGGTAAAACGTACAAACAATGGAATTTAGCTAACGATGTTGATAACAGAGTCTTTCCGTGTGAAATTTAGAGCTGCAAATCTTGTTTAAAATCACAGGGACATTTTTAATTACATTTATTTTGAGATTTAGTTAAACTTTTCAAACCATTGTTTAGTCATGTTCTTTATTTCACATGTGGTATACGTCGTTCGAATTGTTTTCAACATTTGCACACAGCTTGTGAGATATCGAATGCACAGAGCGTCCAAGAAAGTTGGATTAAAGTAACGAAATGTTGGAGAAAAAATTGCTACCGATCCTACAATTTTAGAGTTACTTTGAAGCAATTTGGTTTTCAAAATATTCATAAATATATTTTGGTCTGTTATAGTAAACTGAATTTCATAAATTCGTAAAGTTGACAAAATAACGATCTCTCTTGAACACGCATCGTTACAATAACGTTACCGCAACTTCAACCTCACGATTGCACGTGGGGAGTTATAATTATGATAAGAATCGTTAAGATTCAAGTTCCAAGCTCCCGATCAAGATTATATTTCCGCGGTCTTGATAATGTGATTGTATTTCGTCTATGACGCATTGATTGGGTAATATCATTAGCGAAGCGGTGTTCACCTGTCCCGCGTGGGAAAGTACAATCCATAATTTTCATCAAAAAGATGGCGAGCGTAGAGTGGGCGTCGCGTGATTTGTGGGTGCGTTGAGCCCGAAGGCCGAGGGTTGTGACAACCATCCAGCAACCGAGTTCACCAGCCGACTAGAATCGCTTCGGGGGGGGGGGATCAGCATCCCCGTAACAAACCATCGCTGAGGAGTCGAGACCCCTGCCGCGTCTTAATCACTCATTGTTTGCCTAATAC
Source organism: Neodiprion virginianus (assembly GCF_021901495.1). Lineage (NCBI taxonomy): Eukaryota > Metazoa > Arthropoda > Insecta > Hymenoptera > Diprionidae > Neodiprion > Neodiprion virginianus. Next base: position 13,706,479 of record NC_060878.1, read on the forward strand.
CCGAGGAAACTGGCACCCTCGCTACCGGGACTCCTGACTTTGCTCATGCAACTATTCCACCGACGGGTTACGTGGCTTCGAGTCACGCAGTTGTGATTCAAAGCGAAGGAGCCGGGGCCACGAAATTGTACCGACGATACGCACGTGGCGGTGGTAGAGGTAATAGCGTAAGCGGCGGGATTCGGTCTAATTACACAAAAATCATAATATCAACATATAATAACGAACTTTAATGACCGCGTTCGCCATCCTGCACCGCGATGTGTAGGACCTGCCTGGCACCTGTTGGCTCTGCCGCGCACGCAAGCCACATATGCCGTCACGCCGATCGCAGAGGTCTTCCAACTTTCCGGTTGGATTGGAGCATACTTGCGCCCTTTGTTGGAAACACTCGAGACTCAGGATTAACGCTCGCCCCTTGTCAAGTATGGATTGCGGAGGGTGTTACTCGTTATTAATCGCGGAAAAATTGGATTCAATATCGTTGTATTGACACAAGTAGGCTGCACCTAGCTGTCAAAATGTACGCAATGTGAGAGCAGACTTTTGAATGAACGGTATAATAACGCGTGCCGGAGAATTAAGTGGGATGGACAGGCCAGTGAATGAACTCGATTCTGTAAATGAATATTCAAGGCTGACGATTATTATGAAAAGTTGTATTCATTCATTTTTACTTCTCGTGTCTGTCCAATCGTTGATCACTCGTTTACTGGAGTAGGCGTTTCTATTGCGAAGGCTAGCTCGATTTCAGAACTGCGTTATAGTGTATAGTTTTGACCAAAAATGTTTCAACGAAATGCAAGCACAGGCAAAGCGATTGTGTCGCAGTGTGGTCGCTGGAAGGAAATGGATTATGATGAAAATTGGGTTGATGTGGCGGTCTGCAAAGAGTGGAAACCCCCTCGTATCGAAGCCCTCAGGCCCAAAGGTATTTTACTCGGCTAACTGACCACCAATCTCGTGTCGTTGTATCCTTGATTAAAAGGCGTAAAATTGGATGCCGCCAATTTCATAGTTGCGTGAAGCCTCGACTTGACCGGACGAACGTATGACGTCCCTTTACGGAGCACAAAAAAGGCTGCATTGATGGTATAACTGTTTGAAAAGGATAGAATACCGACACTAGCCGAATTTCTGAATCGGCGCATGATGCAACTGAGCTTTCCAGAGCTTCCACACCAGCTTTGGCGTCGATATCTGCATTGACGTCACTTTTAACAGCAGGCTGGGCAAGGCAGACAGGGCTTTTGTCGCCACAATGTGCTTTTTTTCACCCCTCAACCCACGGTAATGAAGATTTATTACGTCATCTTCATTTCCATCTTCGCGGTTAATCTCATTGTCACTCGTGAACGTAGCAATATAAATAGGCTCACAGTGTCTCCTCCCCTGTCTTGGACGATCGATGATGTGCTGTAGTCTCCGTAATTTTTTCTCAGCTTTTTTTCGTCCTTAGAACAACTCAAATAGCGGTGATCGGTATATTTGTACCGCAAGGAAACGGTGAAACTTAGCAAGCTGAATGACCGACTACGCATGCAAGAAATAATAGAACTTCATTAGCCGGTGAGATCGCACCTCGGCAAGATTTTCATCTACAAGGCAGGGTAGCCAACTCACTTGAACGAAACATGAGATGTCAAACACTCCCGCGTCCAATGGTGAATTGAAATCACGTTGTTTATACAGTATCTCGTAGCAGTAATCAGTCATCAGTCACTTAACAATAGAAGTTTGCCTGGTCTTCCCAAATCACTGTATCAACTATTTGTGATCTGTTGATTAACCGGAAAAAATCTCATCGCGCACATAACCTTAATAAGCCGCGTTTTGTATTCACATTTGAAGCCTGAATTGGCCAGCCTGCATGAACGGGTGACAAAGCTCGCGCATGCGCGGTCGAATGTTGAATCTGCTTAGTCTCACCCAGTACTCACAGATGGCGGAAGCTTCGTTTTCATTTCCCGTCTTTGGTACATACAGTATAGAAATATTTTGTCCAAATTTGACATCATCCGCTTAAAGGGGTTGACATTCATCAGGGGAAAACATTCGACGGACATATTTCTAATGACTTGAACGGAAGGGGTGTAAGTCCCGGTGTGAGTAAGAGTGGACTCTCGGCGCATCATGAGACCGAAAATGAGAGGCCGAGCGAAACACGCGCGTCAGTGGCAAACAGCACCTCGCTGGAAGAGTAGCAGCTCGCGTGACGGAAGCCGTCCGGCCCTTTCGTCAGGAACACCGTGGCGATGGAGTTCGGTTCGGTCAATTGGGGTGGCATCGGAGGATGTGGTAATTACCCCTCAGCTCCCGGCCACAGCCGAACGATGGACAGTCGGACCGCATCCACGAAACAGGTACACGCCCATCGTATTGCACACATGTTACACGCGTACCCGCCGCAACCTCCGCGCCCCCCTTGACCGCATTATTCTTATCAAGCTGAAGACTGCTTGTGGGAATCCTTCGAGCCTCTGATTCCCCCGGATCAGATCACGAGTATAAAAATCTCGATATTATACCAATTTTTAATGGTTATTTGATATAATCGTCACGAGTCAAGGGCTAGGTAGATGATATTTGAAATTGGGTTTGCATTTTCCATTTGGAATACACTTGAAGATACATTGTCAATTGTAAATTGAAAGATGTAAGAATGTGTCGATTTGGCAAATGTCTTTTTTCAAACGGATTTCACACTTTTTTTTAAATTTAGTAGCAAATATGCAGAGGTATCGGTACCTCAAGTAATTGGAAGAATTTAAATATTTACAGTATACATGTAAGGAAAAGATATTTCTCTTTCTACATTTGAATTGAATTTGCCGCTCACTCGAAACCCGGCAAGGATGCGGAGACGCCCACTTACCTGCCGTATGAGTAGAAACTTGCCTAGACGGAAAGAAAGATGGGAGGGTAGGAACAACCACGTGAAAAAGATTAGTCATGAAAGATTTGAAAAGTAAAGAGTACTAAGTAATTAGTTTTTTATAAAAAGCGGAAAAACTCGACGAAAGGAATAAACATTAATGTCCTTCCTTGTTTGTTACAAGAGGGATCGGGAATAGTATGATAAGTATAATTAGAATTCAGAAGCTTCTAAAGTAAGAAATAAAAATCTTGTTTGTTACAAAAACTCAGTTATGTTTATACGCCATTTTATGTTTTACGACTTGTTTGAAGTGTATATTATAAATTTATCTGAAACCTTGTATTTTGAAATTGAATCAGGAGAAGATTTTCGAATTGTTTATTTGAAATAACGATGTTCCAAGCATCGCTCAACACAGATGTGCAAGCAATAAAAGCGAACAATGCTTTATGGCGATCTAAGTGAAAATTTGCATAGCCACTGACGATGGAAAAGAAATTGACAGTCCATTACGCCTCAGATTCGAATCTCGCGGAGGCAACGAAAAGGGATCATTCAAGAATTAACCAACGTCTTTTTTGCAAATTTTCGCATCCCTCCCCTAACGATAACGATTGGTAACGTTTGCTTGTTTTGCCCACTACTGTTTCTTAACGTTAGCTGACGGTTTTTGAAAAATTTGTAAGCAAATTGATTCATTACCTGAGAATGACAGAAATGCCATTTACAGTCACATCCTGATCAATTTATTCTTACATTATTAAATATTAATTATTATTAATTATTAATACACGTTAAAATGATCATTGAAACGTGAATTCATTATTCATTGAATATTAAATACATCATGTATTGTTTTTCTTCTTGAATGCATGAGATAAACATTTTATTTGCTATGGTATTATTATTGAGAACATCATGCATCATTAACACATCCATTAAAGCAATTGTTTTGTTATTCTCAAGCAGGCGGTGTGTTAGCTTTAAGCACGCACCTCGAATTTCACATGTTAGCTACCGCTTACCTGGAATGCCTACCACTATAGGGTAACATTTGATAACATTTGTCTGAATGGCCTCCCCCTGTTTTAGCCTTAGCTAATACTTGAATGGCCCCAAAGTCATCAGCACAGAAGTTTAACAGCCACATGGAATGTTTATCACTGACCCGCGTTGAACATTTCAAATTTAGGTATTCAATTTTAGGTACAAGACAACTTGGAAAATGAGTGGGACATTTCTATCATTATTTTGACAATTTGGATCGCCAAGTTGTCCTGCAACGTTTTAGTTGCTACCTCGATTCGAGAGGTTTCATGGACCCAAGCCGAGGCGAGTTTAGAGACGATACCGACGGTCTGAGGTACCCGCATCTGGTTGACAATAGCATGCCCTGCCTGTAAAGACACACGCGATGACCCTGTGACATCCTGGGAATGACCCTGAGGTACTTCTGGTTGTACATCGCGGCCGGAGGGGGCGAATCTTTGCCCAAGGATCGTTGGGCACCGGATTTCCTGAGCCGCGACACAGATAATACATACTGTCATAATAAAGTACACACGGGGCATTCCACGCAAAAAACCACGCGGTCCGCGGTACTGTTTACAATTTGTTCAAAGCCAATTTTCAGGGTTATAGCCGTCAATTTTCGTAAAGTTGGTTAACTTCAACCGAACAACATTGCGTATGGTATAGAAATCAACCTGTCAAAACGTCAAACAAACTAGAAAAAATAATCTTATAACGAGAAGTACCCCAATTGGGCAAAACAATTTCAACAAAAACATTTTGATATACTTTTGGACCAAAATAAAGAGGCCCGTGTTTCTATTTTTCACCGAGTCGGTATTTTTCGAGAGAAATAATCTGTAAACTTGTTTTCTATGTCTTTTGAAAAAGTTCTATTTTTTCGTGAATTTCTCAAAATATGATAATTTTTTTGCAGTTTTACAAATGTCGTATTTCCCAAATATTTAACTATATGCACCGAATGTAACTTGGATATGAAACGAAATGTGACTGCATACAAGCTGTAATACTTGACTTAGAGCCTACAAAATTTTTATTTTTCATAATAGTGATATTGTAAAACAGCCCTATCAGAATCGATTTTGTTAAATACAGGTTGTGTGAAAAAAAATTAACATTACCTGCATTTTTTGAGAAAATTCTCAGAACATATCGCACCTTGGCGACAATGGTGACACAACGCAAAAATTGGCGTTTGTCAGTTGATACTACATTTCGATTGCCGAGATTCAAATCTATAACCATGCGAAGTGACATTTGTGTAGTTGCAAAATTTGCCACCAGAGAGCAAAAGCGTTGCTATCGTAGGGACTCATTTGTCATAAACAGTATTCCTTCAGAGTTCTTACGGCCATTTTCAACTTTGATTCACGTCATTCTATTGCAATGGGTGTGAATGAACTTTTTGACAGTAATAGTTTCCTTCAAAGATCAATGGATTATCCCTTTAAGCTTTCGAAGGTTTCATTTTTCTGCCTTTGCTCGTACTCAAAATACCTGTTTTTTTTCAGTATTGTCACCTTTGTCACCAAGATGCGAAATCGAAAACAAGTTTTCAATATTTATTTCTCGCAAAGTGCAAGTGCTCATCCAGTGAAACGCCGGAACACAGGCCCCTTTATTATGGACCAAAAGGCGTGTTCCAAATGTTCTTTGTTGAAATTGGCCTGACCTATAATGCGACTCCTCCTTGTTAGTTTTTCATCCCTTAGCGCGTCCCATGCATAGAATTTTCCCTAGTTTTTTTTTTTTTATTAAGAGAACCCGCGTGAAATATGAGCGTGCGAAAAACAATTATCGAACGAATTTCACCTGCAGCCCCGTTCCTCGACCCCTATTTAGGAATTTAAAGTGCCACCAGGCAATGCCGACGCAGCATCGGCCACTGATCCTGACTTATGTTAGAACAATTACTACCCCCAAGCCTCTCCGGCGATGTTCATGCACCGCGAAACCAATGCCCCGGGTCTGTTGAGCTAAGTCGCGTGCGCCGGTATAGTTGGCTAATCACAGGGCTAGGCTTGATCTAAATCAATCGTTTTGCCCGAGAGCGATGGGAGCCACCGACCCTCGAGGCGAACGACAACCTCTGCGCAATTATCCAAATGAAAATTGGAGGTCTGGTGTGAAAATTCGAAAACATCCCAACAGGATTTCGGAAATTCGATTCCAGCCTTGAGGCTCAAGCGACGTCTTCGACCCCTGGGACCAAATTTCTCGTTCAACTGTACTTAAGTTTTAGTTGCGGTTCGGCATCCTGTAGCCCAGGAAACGACGTGCTGCAAGTGCAAAGAAACATGGGTAAATAAACAAAATAGAACATTCCAACAGCAAGCAGGCAGGCAAACTTTTCAGGGTCCTGGACGCACGCCAAGCTTGGAGCACGCATTCTACAGATATAGTCGGAGTCTGAATCCGACCACAAATTGCCACCAGAAAATCATCTTGATTATCGACCCGGCACTTTACGTCGCTGCAATTCGATGTAAGGACAGAATGAAGTGCAAGGAATCCACGAAGTATATAAAATATTCTTATTCGCATTATACCGTGTGAAAAAAATTTCACGAACTTGTCTATGAAGAATTGCTTGTTGACGAAATTGGAAATACAACCTTTCTTTTTTTATGTTACATTATTATATACGATTCGGCCGCACGTTGAGTGTCGAGTGTTTATGAAATTGTCACATTAGTAAACTGGGGTGATACTTCTAAAAAAAAAAAATTAATAACAAGAGTTTCAAAGTCAATTTTTCATATGATGCCGTTTTAAAACGGTGAAGAATTTAGTATACTCGCTCAATTCACTCTACGATAGCTTATTTTCTTTGAAACACTATTTTTCACACGTTCATCTAACAAAGCCTCAATAGTGAATTCAACACAGTTATTTCTTGATGAAAATCAATATCAGTGCAGTCGCGAAAATTTAATATTTGACGATACCAGGGTGATGAAACAGACTTGTCGTCTTGGGATTGTATAAGCGGATTGTCTCCTGAATAAAATGGCTCAACACAAAGTTAATGGAATGTATATATGAGATTTATCCCCACTTATTTAAAAAACATTCGTTATCTCAACTCGTATTTTTCGATTACTTTTTATTTTTTTGATATTTAGTAAGATCACCGTAGATTACGAATATATTAATTTGATAAACACTCAAGATACTACCGTCTCGTAATAAAATCACTCAGAAAGCATTGATTCTAAAAATTTTTAACACGTTTTAAGGATAATCGCTTACTTGGCAAAAGAAAGGAAAGTTGCGAAAAGACAACGGCTACGGTATTTCTTCGGCTGATCTTAATCATTCCTTCGAAGCTTCCTGAAATAATTTTCATAAATCCAAGGCGTCATTCGTATGACGATCTTTCGTTTCATATGAACACCTGCATCGATCGTGCTGAGTAAAGAAAATATGGGGCTGAGTCTTACGATGTGCAAGAAGCTGAAACCGGATAGCGTCCGCACAGAATGGAAAAAGTAAGGAGAAATTGGTTACACGTATATGGGAAGAGGCGGATCATCGCGTAGTCCGGAAGTCCGTTATTTTGTCGTTTCCCGAACAAATAAAGAATCGAGGAGTTCCCCTGGCTGAGTAAAGTGTTTTTAAATGAAGGGTTGCAGCTCTGAACAGTAGGTTAACAAAGTTTCGGCCGTGGAGCTCGTCAAACACTGTGATCTAATTCAATTTGGGACTCGGCCGACCCGAAATCAGTTGCCCGTTAGGGTCGAGATCCCATCAGACAACGGGACCCACCCATCATCTGGCGAACCCTTGAGAATTTTCTACCGTGCCTACGAGATCCGGCTAGAACTCCGAAATCTGTTCAGCTATCAATCCACGTCAATGATTTTCATAGTTCGGTCACGATTAAGGTAACGGTACACGGATAACAAAAATTCGTGAATCAAATTTCCAGTTCAACCAAATTTTTGGTTTTAGTTTCTGCGTTAATTTGAAACCAAAATTCGGCTCAATCGAGTGTTCAATTAACCTACGATTTCTTACACTTTTGCAAATGTCGCAGGTATAGACGATAGACTTTTCTATATTCAAAGTTTCGAAAATACACGTGCGAATCTTTGATAAAAAGTTTCTCTCGGTCATTCAATTTCACGTGCTTCTCTTGCCACTCGCAAGGATATGCTTCATTTTTATCCAGTGCGCAGCAATCAGCGAAGTAATAACAGTGCTGTGCTGCCCCCCGAGGTCAAGGTGGCCCCCAGGTTTCAGTTTCGCAACGGTTCGCAAACGTTCTTGAGTGACGCAGATATCCCGCACTTGTACGAAAGTTCATAAAATGCGCAGGAAGCAAGACAATATAGGACTTCCCACTAATATCAGCAATTGTAAGTATTTCAGTGGGACGAAAACTACTCATGCACTTACTTGACCAAAACTGCGCTTCCTTTACTCTATATTCACAGAAGTCACAGCCGCAAGTATAGTTATATTTTTCTAATTGCAGTTATAGGATTTTAAACCTTTTAGATTCACGGCAATGAAACGTTTGAAAAACAGTGCAAGCTTTGGAAAGACTGCTCATCGAATGTTTTTATGGTTGTTGATCCCCATTGGATCTAGTGTTGACTGAATCGGGTGAGTCTCCTCGTTTTTTTTTTTTTTTCACGTTTCTTTTCGACTTCCTATAACGTCTTTCAAACTGACATCAAATGGGTCAGTTCACATCGACGGTAAGTTGATGCAGACTTTGCAATATCAGGTATATCTTGTTCAAACTTTTAACTTTCGGAGATATGCGACTTATATTCCGAATAAGTATAACGCTGCCGAATTACGAGACACACCCTGTGTTTACCTCAATAATAACACCCGAATACCTGACCGTGAATTTAGATCTACATTTTGTGTAAGCTGGTGGCGTGATGCAGAGCTCTGAAATTACCGAACGGCTCGAGACTGCTGCCCCGCGGAAATAAAAAAACAAAAGCAAACACAGAAAAACCAGCTGCGATAAGAATTGAAGCAAATTTTTACGGTCCATTACGTTTTTCAAACTATCGTCACTGATCGTCATGACGGTAATATTTTTAAGTTATGAGTATAACAAGATACGCAGTTTGTAAATTTTAAATTAATAATTTTTTTTTTTCTCCTACCTTGCAGTACAAATATTTTCACCTCAAATTTCCTAAGGACACATTGTCACCGAGAAATTGAAAATTTGTCCATTGTTTGTGTATTTCTGTGGTCCAAATGACATGTAATACGGAATGAAACGATACATTCATAGTCAAACGAATCGATTTCTCGTGTAATGCATAATGTACTAACGATCTCTTTTGACGAAAATCTATAGCTTTGAAAAAGGTGTATTAAATTGAAGGCGCAGTGGGCTTCTACCCCATTGTACACCGCATTACAACTTATATAACGTACGAGGTGGTATCGATCGAACAAAACGTGCGGGTGTGACGACTTCTCACCGTATCAATGGATTTGAGCGGAACTTGTACCTGGGGAATTGTTTCTTTTCATTCCATTCATTTCTTCTCGCATATCTTCAAGAATTTCAGTACGTGCATCATGATAAGAAAATACGATGCGTGCGTCCAGAGACCAAAGCCATCACAGTCTGGAGTTCAATTGCGATGTGAGCTTTCTTCAACCAAAAGCAACCGCGTGTTCCCCGGTTATTGAAGCATCGCTATATTTATTGGTCCTGCAAATTTACACCCCGTGCATTTTCAGTGCGACCTACTATTCGTAGTTTATACTTCAGTGTCCAGCAAATAGCTTTATATAACGCGAACATAATGTATTGCACGTTTTTTCATGCGTATTTTCCATACACAAAGTACCCGTTTTTACGACGGTAGAGTGAGACTGCGAATGCGCATGCGCAAAAAGACTCCTAGGAGTTAAAAGTGGTCTTTTCTGTACTACGCGCATGCGCCGACGTAAAGAAAACTGATATTACGCGACCCTAACCTCAATTTCGCGCTTTGCGAAAAATCGCGTAACATACTCTTGTCACGTAAAGAATCGTGTGCAATCGAAAGTATCTCAAAGACTCTAGGCAAGGGATTCGAAACACGCCCAAGATCGGTACGAGGCGTAGCTTCCCTCGACAGAATTCGAGGCCCTGATAATAATCTCGAATAACAGAAATTGCTGGAAATTGAATAATATTATGCTTGGTGTACGAGAGACGGGGGCTCGGCTAAACTCTGTATAAACCCTCGAGTTCGGCTGAACGCAGCTTACCACCAACCGACTGACAATATTGAGTAGAAGATTGCTCCAAACTCGGGCATAATGATGACCGTCCAGAATAATTTTTAGGCAGTGCGGCGTCTTTGACTGTCACGCTATCGGCCCAGCAGCATCACGATGCGCAAGAATAAATATCCTGGACCATCTCGACTGGCAGGATCCGCCGAGATGATCCTTGGAGAAATAAACCCCCTGGGCTTGTAGTCATCTCGCACTCTTTGAACGCTCTTGGGACGTAATTGAAGAGCCTAACGCCAAGTTCAACCGGGGAGCATCTTCTGTTTTCGGGAAATAACGATTCTGTAATTTTCACTAGCCACGAGAAGATAATATCAAAGAGAAGAAAAATAAGACAAACGCTGCAAGCGCTTCTTCCTTTCCATTCTCCACCGTAAAACCGATCACGATATCACTACCCATCATCTCCGAGGGGGTTCAACGCGTTCATAAAGGACGGTTAATTTGACTCGGGGAAAAGATAGTTTGTCGAAAATCTGCGGTTTACACGTATCGCATCCTTACACCGACTGTCGTCTTTCACGCTGGCATACTTAGACAGTATAACGGCTTTTCCTTGATTACACTTCAAAAGAGTGATAAACTTCAGTCATAAGTCGAGCCCCTCAAAGGTTCCACCACTTAGGTTGTGTGTACCCCGGTTTGATAATAAATAACCAGTCGTTGAAGAGCAGCCCGGAGCCAGAGGCCTGGTCGATCTGATAGCGAAGCAGCGGCGGGGCGACGTGCCACCCAGCCTAGAAGGTGACAGTGATAACTCGAAATTACTTCCGCTTTGTCGCATTAAACGACTCTCTTATCAGATCGTAGCAGGTGGTTGGCCGTTGTTTCGGGCAGGGCGATACAGGAGACAATTTCGACGATTAATTAACCACTTCTTTGTTGATTAGCCAAACGTGATAACAGGCTGCGGGGACGACGGACTTTCGAAAGAAATCACCGTCGACATCACAATTCTAATTCAAGTGGGCAATAGCCTTGCAGTTTCTGTCGCTTGCGATATACACTCGGACACCTCAACTATAGACTTCTATATTCGATCCTAATTCCCGATCCGATCCTATCTAGGGTATCTCAAACAACAACTTATTCTATGATATATAAGTATCTGTGACGTCTCTTAGATATTCACCGATGATAAAGTGCTCGAGCACTTGATGAAACGGCGTCTGATTTTGAGTGCCCCAATCTACAGATGAGTCAATACAGAACCTAATTGTCTTTGAAGGAATAATCACAGTTTCCATCTCCTCTTCTTGACGAGAACCGTTGGACGTTCAGTAAAACCGAATGATTGTATCAACCCTGTACCAGTAGTCAATCGTAACTAAAGTAGATGTACCATTTTTGGTCACCTTAGTGCCAATATTTGTCACCATAGTTTGAGCTAGTAATTTCGGCCATATTCATCACATCTGATCTGAAATTACGGCCACAAATGGTACAGAGTTTGGCCTAACAATGGATCATGGTGCATCTACCCTATATTTCGTGTCGTTCCATTGAAACAAAACAGAATATGTATGACACACGACGTATTGAAAAGTCAGTTTATAGTGAATATCGGTTGAACAATGATCCAGAAATAATTTCCAAGAGTGTACTTGCTGGCTGTGGATGATGGGTGATCGGTACATCTTACTTTCGCTGAGGCTGCGATCGGATCACGTCGTATCGGAAGGTTATCTGGGTCCGATCGCCCCCACATGACGTCGTCCTGGAATCTCTATCGTGTGGAGACGCACAAAACCCGGTTAAATCCAGACGTTTTAGGCTCGCGCGCGTTGTCCCAGCTCCCGTTTACTGTGTGCGGGTCGGTTGATACGGCGGGACTTGTAAATTCAAATGTATATCTGTACATATTATGTGTATATACATATATATATATATATATATATATTTTGTATATATATATATACGTACAGTGTATATATATATATGTACAATGTATATATATATATATTATGTAAGTTTGCGTCTCTCACTTACCATCTGAATGACCGTTCTTGCTTCTCTGAATCCGAGCTGATAACCTTTATTGTAATTACAATGAGCCTTTATACTCCTGCGGGACGAGAGGTCACGGGTCATCCGGCGGTGAGGTCTCACTCTGCTCGACGTTATATGTATGTACCCATCATATATATCTATATACAGTGTGTATCATCGCAGTATCCTCTATTCTCCTTTCTCTCTGCGTTCCGTTCTCATCTTTTCTCTCTCCTTCTCTCTTTCCCTCTCTCTCTCTCTCTCTCTCGCTCTTTCTCTGATTATTAGAAAACCATTCTAGTCCGTCTGTTCTATGTACTTATTATACTCACGTCGATGAACAATGATTAATAACAATCACGTTTTGAAAAACTTAGATGCTGACAATTTGATTAAAAATAGTCACTATAATCCTTCTTTGCCTGATCAATGGTATTGCTAGTCGTGTTCGTAAGAGATTCGGATTTAACTTTTTTCAAAGCAGATGTGTGACGCTGGAATTGTTTACGCATGCTGTAATAATTCTTATTGTTAGCCGAGGAATAAGGAGCAGAATATTTTTCTTCGTTACTGATTATACCGGGGCTGTATCAATTACAAATAAATGGGGTACGTGAATCCAGTTTTTGGCCCATGAGTCAACCCGTGCCTAACTTAAAAACGGCAAACGCGTTTCAATGAGATTCGGTGACGGAGGAAATTTAATAGGTTCGATCGGTTTCTCCCTGGTTTCGTGCAGTTGGTTTGCCTTGAATTGATGAGTAATTAACTAGGTAACTTCGTGCTGAGCCAAGTATGGCAATTTTTTAGAGCTCCAGTCACGAAACCGCGTACAGAGGGTGGAGCAGCCGCTGCCCACTTGGTTGCGCATCACATCAGCAGGCAATAAGGAAGCATGAGATTGTATTTCAAAGTGGTATAATCACGGAAAAATTTATAATTTAATCGTTTATGATTAACAGGTGGTGCGCACGCGGCGACGTTCGCGTGGGTTGGAGGCGGTTTGGTCGACGACCACACAAGGCGCCGCTAACAATTACGTCTCTGGACTCTGATGGGATTCGATAAGAAGGTGCGCGCGCATACAGTGGTCCAAAAACAAAGAAATAACTAATACGTATACAAATTTGTGATGAACTTTTCAGACCACGTGTAAAAAACTAACTACAATCCGCTTTTCACGAGTTAGCGTTCTTCTGACATCGACTTTTAGGTTAATAATTTATACTCACTCAAGTTATTCAGGCATCCCCGTTAATCGGTAAGCGAGTAAAGAGTGAGCTCGCAGCTAAAACCAACAAACATTTTCGTACGAAACAACGCACGGAATAAATGTTTCGAATTATAATTGGGATCCAAAGTGTGGGCGTGGCCAAACAATATGGCGACGTAACTCGGGATCAGCTGAGAATATTTAATAAATCATCCGAATATGAACAGACTGAAAACGTCTTGCAAGCGATTAAACTTTTGTTTTCTCAGATCAAGTCGATATGGAGAGAAATGTGTGTTGAGAAATGACCTTTATAGTTAAATACGGCGCACGTAGCGTAGTAGTGGCTGTGCCTTCATGTGGGAAGAGTAGAAATCACGCCGGGAATGAGATTCGCTGTCGCGTCGTTGATTTGGTCGAATCAATCGATCGTTCTACTGCCCTGTCATATTAATAATTGATAACCAATCATCATGACTGTAAGCAGCTCGAAGGGCTCAAAGACTTTTGTGACGCTCTCAAATGAATGAAGACATTCTGGTACAAATCGATTGTGCAGCGGCCACCCGTTAGCCTGTCCCTCGATGTATTGGCTGTGATTTACGTGTCCCCTGATTTACACTGATTACGGGCCCCGCCGCGCCGCGGCCGCAAAGCAAACACACACCCTTTGGGCCCGAGGCTCCCCTCGGGGTCGGGCGTTCCGTTTCCTCGGAGGCTCTTCCCCCTGCGTGCTTTACGAGCTTGCAGCTAGGCAGCGTTAAATTCCATTGATTGATTTTACTCAGGTATTAAATTAATCTACTGCCAAGGGTTATGGAGATTGGCGTCAAAGGATCCGCGGCCCGCACAACTCGTCGCTTATTAACCCTCATTACGAACGATTGTAATTCGTGTTTCGTTGCTGCTTTCAGTGCGGTATTCCTATACTCACTCAATCTTTCTGTACGTTAATCGATTCTCGTGCACGGTGTGTAACTAGTAAACCGATCATGAATATAAAATTCATATCAGGTATACAGGTCATGAAGATACTGAGAATATTGAAAAGTTAAGAGAAAATTATCGAAGGGGTATTGAGAAACCGAATGGTCAAAAATAAATGGAAGTATAATACTTCGATGAACTCTGCAACGTAGGGTAAGGGAAGTGAAGTAAGTGCGAGATTGGACGCAAAACGAAAGGATATAAACCTATCTTTTATTTTACTTCCAACCTGGTGACCTTTGACTGGTCTCATGATCCGTCAATCTCCTCAAATTTCAAAATACCGGCAGATCAGTTCCTAGACTCAATTTATCAGTACGTCGACTTCACTTCTGACTAATTGAGCATTCGAAGGACGTCGAAGAGGCTGTTCACAGCGGGCCAGTGGCGACTGGCCAAGACATTAGACAGGGATGGCTAGGGACCATTTACGAGATATTTATCACCTAACGAACGGAGCGTGGCAAATTGGCCCGCGTGCCGTTTTAGTAGGCCTGGATCGAGCCCCATCGTCTCTCCTCTTTCTACTCGTCAGAGAAGGGCAGCCCTCGGGCCTGCAGACAGAGCCAAGGAACGTAACACGAATTCCAGGCATAAATTCAACGCCTGACGCGAACATTTAACGATACTTACTTCGCATAACGTTACTCTGGAGAGACTTGATGCTTCGAGCCGTTTATTGGTTTCATCCAACGAATTCCTTCCCTGGAATACAGCTTATCGTCTAATCCAATTTGACACTAACATAATTATGATTTCGTGCAGAATGAGGGTTGGTACGTGATTTGAAAAAAATAACTCGGCGTCTCGCAGGATTGAAGCGGGGAAAATCGGGAGTGTTCCTTGGTCCAAACCCGCTCTGTGTAAAATCTTTTCGCTGCTAATTACGCCAGGCGAAAGTAAATGGCGGCTTTGACAATGGATGTGGTTTTGAATGTCGGGGCAGCAGCTCAGTCTTACCCTCGATCTGCGGGACTTCTGGCGCTGCCTGCAGGACCTCCTTTCAGCTCGTTGTTGGGAATAAGATGGTGGGAAACTGCTCAAATTCCGTAACAATTTACTAGCATTGAGAATAGAAAGAAGAAGCTTAGGAGTGCTGCCGCTTCGGCCGCCGCAACAGGCAACTTTCTCGCCAAGTAATGCAATAATTACTCATCCGGAAGTAATGAAATTAATCTCTTCCTCCCCCCGGCGGTTCCTTCTTCCGTTCGAGCGAGACCCCTGCCGTCAGAGAGCGCCCAGGTTGGCGCTGCTCTCTTATATAAATCAAACACAGTTTAGCTTTTAATAATTTTCGGGCTTGCTTCGCGCAGTAATTTACGCCTCAACTTCATCTTTTATGTTCCAGGAGAACTGCCTAATAATGATAACAACTTCCAAGAGGATCCCCCCTCCAGTCCCACATCTAAGGAGCTGCGCCGGGTCTCCTGCTGGATTTTCCCGCTGCTTCCTTCCGCCTCTCATTTCCGCGATAATTCAACCGCCAACCGAGTAATTTCTGATTCGCAAGAGCCCCTTAGAGTCTGCGCTGCGGTATTATAATAATAACATAGGAAAATCGCGCAGGTATGGAGAGAAAAAGAATTTACTCGGCACGATCGCGGTAAACTGTGCGTACACAATTAAATTAATGTGAAGGAGCCACGCAGGTAAGTATTTTCACATTCATTTTTCCTCCTCAAACTCGCAGGTTCTTTTCACAACCAAGGAGATCAGCTGCACTCGCGGAATGTTACAGGCTGTGACAAGAGGGCGAGCCAGGATGAAAAGGTAAGGGATGTTACACCGCGTGGTGGAGAATCGGCACCGCAGCGAGCGAAGACTCTCTTGCGATTAATGAGCGGTGTTTGTTGTTAATTGCTGGCACCATTAGGTTGGCATCTCTGCGACCGCGTGCAGAGGCAGCCAGGTACCCCTGCACACATCCACTCTTCTCTCTTTCCACGAGTCCTCTCCAAAGCGGAGCGTGCATGTTAATGATCGCTCGGTATGGCCTTTATCTTTTCCACCTCATTTGCGCGCCGCGCGACACGACGTCGTTGCATAGCTCTTCAGGGGGAAACCCAATCCCACCCACCCAGCTGTCGCCGAGATATATATTATGAC
Source organism: Neodiprion virginianus (assembly GCF_021901495.1). Classification (NCBI taxonomy): domain Eukaryota; kingdom Metazoa; phylum Arthropoda; class Insecta; order Hymenoptera; family Diprionidae; genus Neodiprion; species Neodiprion virginianus. The sequence continues at coordinate 13,722,951 of NC_060878.1, forward strand.
ATCATAGCCGGAAATCATTCCGACAATTCTCCTACGCAACTTCCATCCTCAGGAAGGACTCACAAGGCTGAAACTCCTATAGGGCTGTTACTTTACCCCAAAATATGGAGCTTTTGATGTGTAGTTTCATCCATTGGGGCCCGTTCTTCTCTCCAGTTCAAATTGATTCTGTTCTCAGTTCAATGAGTGGAATTACCTAATAAGCGAAACCTGCTGGATGTCTTTACCTGAAATATTGATTCTCATTGTCCTCTCTTGAAATTTCGATGACAGGTGCTTATATATTCAAATGTAAACAGATCTGTCGTTATTTCAGAGCCATGGCCAATATATAAATTTCGAAATTTCAGAAATCTGATGTATCGTAAATCGAGCGAAGACAGACTCAATGAGTGGAGCTACACATCAGAAGCTCCATATTTTGAGCCAAAGAAACATCCCTAGACGTTTCAGTAGGATCTGTGATCCGATGATCTGATACTCTCCATGTCAGAAAGTCGCTGCGAATCGGGATGTTTCGGAGTGATGAGAGAGTCTCAGTGATGTTCGTATTAGTAGTGAATTCTTCGAATTAAGAAACCGTTCCGTGATCACTTCGTGTTGGGACTCGTGAGGAACAGTCTGTATAACTAGCTCGGAGACTGACTTTCAATGGATTTTCAATCGCCATTGCAAAACGCATAGCAATGAATCGGGAATGACAGTCCAAAGATATAAGACTCATCGTTAACCGGAAACTCGAGTGCCTTTTGCTTCACCGCCAGTTTTATATTGCATATCGTGATTTTTCGTCACTGGCACGTAGTTCGGTAACAGTAAAAAGGTTTCACTTGGTCGACCCTGATTGCGAGTGCCGGCAGGTCGCACTGCTCTGCAACATCCTCCTCGACGAACTCATTAGAGAAGGTTGCGTCATGACATCCCTAACGCAGTCAACCGTCTTTCACGCTTGTGGCTTGGTGAATGTTCCAACTTTTCAGTGTTCTAGAAGTTGTAGCTCCGAAGCGAGCAAACGGTGCCAAATCCTTTTACGCGTTTTCGCATAATTCAACCGCGAGTCCTATGCTCACTTGATTCGGACGTGTGACTAGATCCAAGCACATTTTATCACGTTTTATGGAAAAGCTCTACCGCCTGATGCTGGAATCCGTGGATGAACATTCCCAGCTTTTATTCTTGGAAGTATAACAGCAGAGACTGTTGTCTATAGTGTACCTTGAAACACATTCCCTGTTTAAATATGTATTGCAATAAAAGGAACAAACGCGGTATATCCTCATCAATTGCAGTCGTGTAGAGTGAAGTACGGGCTTAATTTTGGTTCATTTATTCTATGAGTAGTGCAAATCAACGTTGATCTTATTCTTAAGGTTCTAGCATCCCGAAGTAGCTGCTTTAGGATTTCGTTTTCGATTTTTCACCATCTAATGAACGGTTTTTTTCTTGGAAATTCATTTATGGAATGAAATACATATGTTTGTAAAAACTTAACAAGTATATACCGTAATATTTATGTGAGATATCAACATATCATATCTCATGTCATCATATGCACATCTTGGTTTTGATAAGTTGTACCTACTCTCTTTGTGCCTTGGGACGCATGAGCATCGCGTATCTTGTAACACTGTTCCAATAACCAATAATCTTTCCTTTTGATTGTCTTTCTTTTTTTTTTTTTTCTTTTGTTATAGATCACTAAGCAAGATAGGAAAAACAGAGCTCATTTTTAAGACAATAACCCAGTATATAATCGCTTTTGAATCATATTCAGTATAATTATTCATGAATAATCTACACATTGTCAGAGATTCAACTATTGAAAATACAACACTGGTATTGCAATCTAAAAAAAATTTATATGCATTACCATCCCACCTTGAAACAAGTTACAGACTAATATTACAATGAATCACTGATTATACAAATAAATAGTCTGTTGTAAATCTTAATTTGGTACCTTGGTGCAAATCGTAAGGGAATTTTGAAACTGTATCCGGGATTAGGAATTATCTCTGAAAAAATGTAAATTATTCACGCAAGGCTGCGTAACTTCTTTTGAACAAATAAGTGCTGACTTGATCAATAGTCATGGAAAGGCTGATGTTTAAAATCATACCAAAATCACTGCAAAATGTTAAAAAAAAGTCCTGAGGTACAAGAATCTCGCCTAATCCTACCATCTTCGCCGATGATCCTCAATTACAGTTCCCGGATCCAACCATCCCGAGTTTCCATTTTCCGCGCATCGTCTGTATCCTGACACATTTCTCAGCTTCTCCGTTGAGGCCGACGCCAATCCTGACCGATGTCCCTCGCGTGTTTGAATATTCTCTCAATTACCTTAGGTGCGATGTGGCTCGCCTTGCGTGCCGGATCGACTTGCGTGTTTCGTTCGAGGGCCCCTGCATCCCTCCCCCCAGGAGTCCATTGGACCCCCTGGCCGTCGTTTTCGCCGTCGTTCGGGTTGCACGGGCCCCGGGCAGCCGGTAGCCGACACCTTGTAAGACGCCGACCCAGGGTCTCGAACTCGGCGCAGGGCTGTCGGCTCCCTGATTTCCGTGCGAAATTACACGCCCGGCTTACCCCCACCCTTCGGTATATTAGGAAGCGCAAGGAGAGATGTTTGATCAGCCAAGTAATAGAGACGTATGGTGGTCTTATTTATATCGAATAGAGAGATGGAAGTACCTACAGCTGGGGACGATGCTGAATCGGGTGTTGGATTCTTTGAGCAGTTATGTAGGACACACTTTGGAAAGGGGGGGCGGGGGGAAGGTTTTAAATGATTTTTATGTCTAGATGGGAGTGCAATTTCATGGTCCAGAGTTGTGCTAAACCAATTTGCCAAACTGTCTGAATACCTGTCACCAGGTAAAAATCACCTGCAGCTGCACCTTCGAAACATTGCCTCTTATCGTCAGAGTCAAACGGCTCTCAGACCTTTCTGTTTCGAAGACAATTTCAAGTCCGGTCAAACTGAACGTTCAGGTGATCGTACAAAAAGCAAATTCCATTTCAATGTACGTAGTATAGGTCAGATAAACCAAAACGTGGTTACCGAATTGTAAGCGTCTTGCCGACCAAATCAGGTCCTCCAGGCAAAAACTTTCAATACTACAATTGACGACAATTCGAAGAGATATTCCGAACGGCGATCAAGCCGTCTACGTAATTTAGTCCAGTATCATCAAATCCTCCGCGAAGTGGTGGTGATCCTGGCACCTTCGTGCACCTATCGAATTCCCCGATCAAATTGTAACCGAGTACCTACCTACCCCACGACAAAACGAGCCGGCGAGATGTCGAACTTCTGGAATAAGACAGAGGAGATGAAGAGAGTGGTAGGCCTAGCCGAAACCCGGCGCAGGCTGGATCCGCGGGCGCGAGATATCGTGCGTCGTTCGCGCGTAAATGAGCGGCTATATATACGCGAGAACGCGCGCGCGTAGGGGTTGCGCACAATGCGTGTCTCCTGGGAGACGCTTATCTGAAATTACAATGTTACCCTCGGTGGCAGGCGGCGTGTTGAGAAGGCGGCCCAGCTGGTTCAAATCCCCGTTTCCATTCCCATCCCGCCTGCCGCTGTCGTCATCCATACTTACGTGAAGACGTGTGTCTGTGTGTATGATCACCATGAAAGAAGAGAGGAAGGCTGCGGGGGTGTCGATTAAAACTGTGCCGACGCAACGTCAGCCAGCCAGCCAGCCAGAAAGTGTAATGTGTGAGGTACTGATGAAGATGTCGCATAATTATCACGTAGCGGAGATTCTGATATGTTTGGCGGGAAGTAACGACTCAGTCAGGATCTTCCACGCCGCTTATACAAATTGGTGTTCTTCAGGAAACGTATTGGATCCCACTTTTTCTCATATTTAAATCGGAAATAATTATACTCCGTGTCCTGGTCGCCTGGAGAACGAAAGCTGGTATCCAGTTTGTAATTCTGTGAATAACTGTATCAAACCAAATCGTTTATTTGCTAGAGAAAGTTAAGATGGTGAAATCTTTGAAAGTATTTGAGAAATTAAATTTTTCGACTTCATGAAACTTTTTTAATCGAACATTTTCCGGACAATTGTCACTTGTAAATAAGTGATACAATTCGATGCTTATTATCATTCGCATTACATCGCGAATTGGATAGGAACTTTTGTTCTCTATGCTCCCACTAGGATAGTTGGCAAATTGTTTTAAATTTTCATAAAGCAACGCGCTCGTTGAAGATTATCAATGTTCGACATCATCCGAACCAACATCTAGGAACATACTGAGTGCAATCAATCCGATTAGTCAGGAAAATCTTTGTTTCCTGAAAATTTATTGACGAGGTGAAAATTCATGTCAAGCAAAAAATTTCGCAGTTTCACTGACGTGTCCCCTTAAGGTCGAAGCCAATTACGTACTGCCCATGTTGTATAACAATCGGATAATACATTTTACGCATCGAATCACGTAACATATTCAAATATGGAAATTGATTTTTGCAAAAACTGACCTCCGTAGACTGAATATCACGAAACGGCGACGAGATCTGCGAAAGACAATTGAGAAACAGTCGATAATAGGTTCGGGATACGGAGTATACACTGAGAAAAATTTCATTTGTTACAGTAACTAGAAAAATTCAGTGAAACAGGTATCATTAAAAAAACTGTTTGAATATTGTTGGAATTACGAAAAACCAGGTACACGTAACCATTTTGCGCTATCGTCGATCCTTTTTTAGTAATTGCAACGCAAAATCAGTTTGTTCGGTTTAATCTACATTTTTAGTTAAACAAGGCTTTAACGTCAATTTATCGTTGCACAAGCATTAAATATTCGCATCAGTTGCAAGAAAATATAGTAACAGTGATAGTAATGAGAAAGAATAGTAAGGGATATTAGACTTTTTGGTAACAGCTACAAAACTAATTTTCATTTTCTACCTAGAACTATATTTTTCGATCGTGGTAAAAAATGAAAATAGTTAAGGACCGAACGGTAACCGGAACTAAAAATTTCTCTCAGTGTAGACATACCCATAATTAATTCCATCAATATTGTCAGCTTAGCAGGAGCACCCTTGCGGCTCCAGAGACCGGGACGTTCGGGGATGCGCTAGGTTGGGCAGGGGATGATCGGTTTAAACGTTGCCCCGCATTCTCATTATCGCTCCGGCAGTGGGTGCCTCGAGTGTCGGAGCATCATCGGTGACCGCGGGATAACGGCACCAACGTAAATAGTATATGATACACACAGAAGCAGTGCACAAAAGCAATAGTTAACGCTTTACTTGTGGTGGTAGGTGTCAGCTTTACGTTGGCAGGCCTGACTCCCTCGGGGCACGTCGCTGACGCGTGTGAAGCAAGCTGTGGGGGTTTCGCGCGTAAATAGGACACTTAATTAATCTTTGGATTTCTATTAGGATTTGCGATATTGGTTTCGAGATTCTGTGACGCTCGAGTTTGCCGCTTCTATTCAACTCGGGTCACTCATCGTTGGGAATGAGTAAGAAAGTCATTTTAGAAACACCGGTGTACGAGCTTTCATTTAACACGAAAACAGCACGTCTGTTTAACGAAATGATATCACATATATCTGTCTTCCTGCTTTTCAAGCTGCAAAGTTTTAGCTTTTGAAATATTTAAGAATATTTTATGTAAATATTGAAAGACTATCTGAGAAATTTTTACATCGCACAAGAACTCTTGCATCTTTGAATAATAATCGGAACGGTGGTCAAAAGTTGAACAGTGTTGCTTCAAAGAGAAACTAACCTGGCGTCGTCGTAATCGCAGGCTCAGAGGAGACTACGTAAGTTTGCAAATTCTTTAACTTAAAATAGTCACACCTTCAGCTACATTCAATGATCCACTGTCTACTGCAATAATATGACGATGAGTACTATTAATCAATAGTTCAACTTTTATTTATAATTGCGTCTACTTACCGAAAAATACTTGTAAATGAAATATTGCGATTGATTGAAATTGACTAAAATTACGTTTTAATGAAGATTAATAAATAATGTCAATAAATTATACTGGTAATTAATCGTTTCGGTGATTCTTCAATCATTTCGTCGATATTCAAAAGCATTTTCGTGCATACATGTTTGACATAGAAAGCAGCGTAGCAAATAATATTAGCTAGAATTGTTCTCGTATAAGGTCGCAACACTTCATTTAATAGTCACTTATACGTTCCAGAAATTGTATCCTTGCGTGTGTAGGCTTGCAGCGACTAAATTTTTATATAACCGCCCATGATCACCCAATTAGTTGATTCAAATTGATTCTCCTCGCATTCAAAAATATAATACGAGAATCTTGATAAAATACGTTTGGTCTGATATTCGATGAATTTGGACCACTGTGAGTGTCGGGTACGAGCTGGAAGGGTTCAAAGTTGAAAGTTTTTTATTGTTCTAAGCTTTTGGTTTATTTACAATGGGTTATACGTAATTTCGGTGCCTGTCCTTCGGACTTGACTCAATTTTTGTAAGTATGGTGATACATGTTGAAGTACGTATTATTTATTTTGTTTATAATATTCGACATAACGTAACTAACAGTATAAATATGTATAATTTCTCCGGCAGCATTGGCTGCGAGAAAGGCTCACAAAGAAGCAGAGTGCAGATACCTACGTTACCCTCTGCTCCATCTAGCGATGCAGCATCGAACCCACTAGCCGCTAGTTCTTTATTTAGTAAACGACAGTTACGTCATCCGATTCCTTACTCGTTGGAATAAGTGTTCGGAATATCCTTTGCTCAGCGCAGCAGCTTAGTCAAGCAATGGCACGTTCAAGAATCGTTCCAACTTGAATGATATCATGCTACAATTCCCAGCTGAATTAGCTGTAACTCTTACAAATCCCAGAAGCTTACCCTCAACATAGAAAACGGCCGTAGATCAGGCATGGCTCACAGTGGACGACGTCGATTTGCCTCAAATCGTAGTGGGTGTATGTTTATGAATAAGCTACGATTCACAACAAACCGATAGAAGGGCCAATATACACACCGGATGTTAAAAGGAACGCAGATCTAATTAGCCATAAGTTAGTGTTATTCCAAGCCTTCTTATCCCGGCACCCGCAGTACGGCTTTATATTACTTGTACTTGCCCCGTGATACCGGGTCGATGGGTCCGCAATAACGAGCCCATTACATCGAAATAAATTTTATGCGATAAAAATAAGTATTAAATAAGTAAATTACATCCCTAGCTGATATTTCTGAATAAATTTCATGTTCCCGCATGTGGTTATACGTACCTACGTGCGCATCGAAAATAAGAACCCTTTGGGCGACTAGCTCCGGCACCGAACACGTCCTATCACGTGGATCAAAAGACTGTCTGCTTTGCATACGCGTCGCGCGTTCCCTGCAGGTACACGCATACATTCACACCTTCGCGTAAATCATCGAGACGAAGGTATACACACAGTCAGTCGCTTAGGACACGTTTTTACGTGAAGAGGTGAGCCGACCGCTCGTCTTCCTCGAGAAGCGAACGACGTTGCTGCAGCAGCACATTAGGACGGAAATACGTACATACAAAAAATGCGCGGAAAATATTATGCATTTTATGAGAAGGTTGAACCCTGTTTCCATATCGTTATCGTAATATGGAAACTGCGGTAAAAGGGACATTTCGAAGAGACAGAAATGTTTGTTTATATGATACTTAATTATGCTTCTTTCCCGCGATGATCATGATCTTGTCTGGTATAAAGGGTTATATTTTTTTGAACTGCCCTTTCATCTCTATAGTAGCTAGATATCCCACTTCTTTATTTTTAGAAATAGAAATACCGTGGTTTTTATCAAAATATTCTAACATCGCGAACATATACATATATGTACATACATGTCACATTTCGTTGTACGGTTACTAGAAGGTAACTGATATATTTTTTCGCTCCGTTGTAGCAGTATGAACCCATATTGAATGCCAAACTTTCAACGTCTACTCGAACCGCATGCTTTGAAAAAAATAGAGAATATATTCGTGGTAAACATCAGTATACTAGTATTATAAACGGCCACTAGGCGGTGAACTTTCTCGCTACGAAAATAGCTTCAGACGTAGTCATATAAGCGGGTAGTCTGATAGTTGGGAGTCAGATACGAATAACGTATTGTCCGTGTCAGAAACTAAGAAAGCACAATTTAATGTACCTAGTTTCGTGTCGTCGAAATTGATATTTTGAGTACAAGTAAACAATAATTATGGATACATGTTCGGCTTGTACTTCTACATATGCTACAATAAGTATACGAATTGTACCCAATAAATATCGGCCCAAACCCACGAAGTTTTGAGTCAACAGAATTACATACATGACATCATTCGGAGAATACATTTTGTGCGATTTAAGAAACTGTAATGTTCAGTCAATGCAAAAGATTTGTTACAACAAATTTCATTGCCTGTTTCCACCATTGAACTCTCGAATCAACTAAACATGAATTAAAAAAAGCTCAATTTGTTTCGATATAATTTCATATTTTTAAAACAAAACGATTAACATACGTTCAATCAACTTTTTAGTCATTTCGATCACACATATTGTTGATACAAAATTTGCATTATTGCAAGGAACTCGCGCCGTGTTATTTTAAATAAATTGACACTCAGTATAATCATTCAAGTCTCGATTCGATTCTGTATTAAGTTGTCACAAGTATTTCGTCCGACTAAAGTATTTCGTTGAATGAAGTAAGTATTCTGTTCACCGCATTTGACTATACCATTTAATTGAATCAACCGAAAATCATTTGACTCAAATAATCCTTTCCCTCCGTGCAGTATAAGGCGATGCAGAATTACGAATGTCACAGGTATTATACCCGGATATTATTATGTAGGGCGCCGACGAGCGTCGAGAGGTTGTTCCATAGGGCTCGTAAATCGGTGACTCTGGTGCAGATACATTCTGAGGAGGGGTGAAGTGGGGGTAGGATGAGGTAGGGGCGGTAAGGGTAGGAAACAACCACCCTTCCGACGATCCGCCGATCCCACAATCCGAGGACCCAACGACCCGACCCATCCAACCGCTCTTTCGTGGCTCCCCGCGCTTTACCCTCAAGAGGAATTTGGCCTCAAATTAAAAGATCTCGGTCCAACCCCAAAGCCCTTCAGTCCCTCCCCCAACGGCTCGCCCTGCAGCCGGGGGAGTCCAACCTCAAGCTGAACCGTTAACAACTACCATGCGAACACGAATTCCCCGCAAGGTGCCGTCCGGGTGCTGCAGGAGTTCCGCGGACCAAAGTAGCTACACCCGCCCCTCTGTCAGAGTTACGAGCCCTTCCCCAACGGTAATGTTGCCAATATCCCAAAATTAAAACTCACCAGGGTCGACAACGGGTCACAAATCATCGCCGAGTGCCTTCCAGGACAATGCCAGTTCTCTGCGGGATATGTGCGTAAACTCGATGCCGCATGGCTCCTGGCGTAAAAACAAGTTATAATACCGCCGTTTTATGATTGACGTCACGAGTGTTTGTCTGTATACGCATTCTCGAATATTTCCTACAGGACAGCCTGCGTTTGTTTGGCCAGGTACTCGGCGAAGGACCCATGCGGATATCACCGGGTTATAATTTGCAAGATTATACAGAATTGAATTCTCAATGGAAGATGTTAAAACGGTGTCAAAAATCCGGCCCCCAAGTGTGAAGTGAATGGATCTTGAAAAACACCGGTCAACAAATTAAAATATTTCGTTTTGGTTCTGGGCTGGGAATGCGTGGATTTCTAAATTTTTGACGTTTGCGTGTAAAAATCGAGAAAAGCTACCTATATTTTAACATAAACATTATGCTAACAAGAAAGCGTGTATTTCCTGTCATCTGCAGAGGACCCTAACAACGATTTTTCAAGGTCCATTCGCTTTATACATGGGGGCAAAAATCTACACTTGTTTAACATCCTCTCTCGATTCTTATTGATTTTTTCATACTTTTTTTCAAGTCTTTCGTGCATGCAAGAGGTCGCGAGAGAAGGAAACATTCGCCAAGAGCCAAAACGCATTCCAGTGTCACCACAGGGTGATTGATGAGGTGGATGCAGTTCCGATTAAAATAATGAAATCGGGGGTGGGACCCCTGTGCGGTATAACTATGAATTTCAATCCGCGGTCAGGGGTGCCACTCGATAGAGGGGTCGTCGAAGAATTACAGCTCTCAAGCCCGGAGAGTTGGGGTGTGCGTGGCATGATTGCCGTAATCCCCGCAGATGAACCTAAAAAATGATCCTGACTCTGGGGCGAGGGAGCCAGGAATTCAATCTGTTTCTGTTTCTGCTCTATTCGAGCGCTTCTTGTCACCCTGATGCGCGATCCCGTCGTCATGGAAAATGCTGTTTTCCGTTTCTCTTCTCTTCGCTCAAATCTGCGTCAACGATTCCTTCTGATAGAAGAGTCAATGGTCTGATGCTCGTAGATACTTATTCAGATATCTGCATGATTTTGGTGAAGCGAATCGATTAAAGGTGGAAAAAAATGCCAGGTGTATACTGTGCGGTCAGTTCCCTCCTGCCCACTACGTACAGCCAATAATTTCCATTAGTGGTTTTTCAGCCTGTTACTATCACTTCCGTGCAGTCTTTGCACCAACGCGCATACAAATGGCAGTTCAATAAATTGAAAATAATGGATTTATCGTGTATTAGTACTTTGGCGATTCGGTGTCTCGATACCGGGCTGCCATTATTGGAATATATACTGGGGGTGGCCTGAGAGATAAACTTTATACCTTTCTGCGCAGGGTGCGTGTCATTCAGAGTTTCAGGGCTCGCGAGCACCTTTTCCAGGAACACTTTATGTGTACATTACAAAAAGCCTCGACTGAAGTATCCGTATTGATTCTGTAACATCATTCATGATGGATTTGACAGCATTTGTGCCAATAATGCCGTAAATCCAATTCTGCCTTATACTCGAACATAAAAAAGTAAAAGAGTCACGGCAAGTGACTGACCTTTCTATAATATGGGGAAACTTTTGTAACTTAAATATAGTCTACCTGGAAATACGTGCTTTTCTTTTTATGGGTGTAGTAACATGTATGGGGATAACGCGGTATGTTGTTGATAAATAGTAACTTCCAGTAAACTACTAATTTAAATTTGATTCATTCGGTCCGTGCAATTGATAATTATCGTAATTTTAAATTTTAGCATCCCAAACTACTAACTATTTCAGGATTTTGCTCTCGATTTTCGATTAGTTAGTGAACGTCATTTCGAAAATTTATTTACGACACGAGACAAATGTACACCCAGTAAATACATCGTGAAATTCACTTGAGATATAATCATACCGTCTAAATATACACTCTCTGCTTTTGAGACATTGTACCATGTTGTGTCTGGCAACGAATGAGCATCGTATACCTTGGAGCACTGTTCTCATGTATGACAAGCTATTTTTTCAACATATCTTTCTTATCATCACGCTAGAGAGGAGGAAAGAGCTGAAGAAGCTATTGATTCAGTTATAAATGGTAAGTCGGCATATGGATTTCTGATTTAACCCAGCACAGATATTCAAAGAAAATTGTCTTATTCTTGGGAATTTAACTGTTTAAAACAACAGATTCGCATTGTAATTCTAGAATAAATTCATCTTCATTATCGTCTTATACCGAATAAACAAATAATAATACGTTGTACATTCTACTCGACATGCAGGGATTTAAAGATACAAATAAGAGTGTTGCGTGTGTGTACCTTCATACAAATTATAAAAAAATTCAAAAATCACTTTTCAAAAAGCCGGATTGTTTGAACAATTGAATGGACGTGTGTTTTATTACGGAGGGACTATCACTTGGGTTTCACACCAGTTTCATGCTAAAATCTTGAATATTATTCATTTTATAACCAAAAAACATAGAAAACTAACATAGTCCTAGGCGACATTTATCTTCAGGTGTGCCTGCATGACTGGTGGAACAAAAGTGTTCGTCGGAATACGGAAAAACATGGCTGCAACGTCCTCCATCTTCTAACGTTCCTACGTAAAGACAGAGGCAGAAGCGGTAGCCAGTGCGGGGTGGAAACCCTCACTCGTCGTGATGTACGGGGCCGCAGGGTGCACGATCTGCCTTAATTAATGAGTTTATCGGGTAGTAGAGGCGCTCCGTGGAGTTTAGTGTTAGTCCTCCGCAGTTGGGGTTCGGCAGGAAATACGAAGGGGCCGCGGGAGGACCGCGGAGAAGTTCCACAGAGTTGAGCTCGTCACTCACTCACTCGCCCGCCATTTTAATTTTCGCCCAAGAAACTTTCTAATTACGAACTTTTCTGATTAATCACAGTAATTAATTAGTACCCCCGGAGGGTAAAGGAGGGGGGGGGGGGATACGCGAACCGCGAGAAGAGCGCGAGCAGGACTCAAAAGCCAGGCCCAACTCACCCTGTGCACCCCCATATCCTTTCCTCTTGCGGACCCCGAAGCGTTCAACCTCGGGCTACGGCTACCCAATCGCTAACAAGTTTCCTTCGGGCTTTCCGAGTACTCTGCATAGCGCCGTAGATAGGGTCGGGGGAGTGGGGTGCTTACCCAGAGCGCCCTTCTGCAGTAGGCGCCATTTCGTGGAAAACAAAAGAAAAAAAATCTGCGATAACAGCCCCGTTGCCAAGGGCCGATAAAAGTGTGTCTACCGTTTGTACAGAATATTGGTATGAAGTCGAAGTACCTAACCGAATGCACGACACAATATTTTTGGTTGCCTACCGCTGAGGGGAAGAAATAACTGTACTAGGTACTGATAGATAACACGATTCAAGTTCTCGCGAATGAGCTGGAACTGCCCATCTTGCCAAGTTGTGTGAATTTGGCCAAGCAGTCGTTTCGTTGTTGATAGTCTACGCCGAAGCGTTCAGTGATCGCGGCCTAGAGTCACGAAAGGATTAAGGCTGACGCCGACTAGACCGCGGCGGACGGCGGCGGACGGCGGCGAAATTTTCGCTCATACAGTTATCCATATAGGTGTTCACACTAGACGGCGGCGGACCGCGGCGGACCGCGGCAATTTTTCGCGAGTTCCAGGTTGGGAATATTTCGGCGGTGCGCCGCGCATCGCCGCGCATCGCCGTCGTCTAGTGTGAACACCCGACCGATGCCGAAATTCATCCCAAGTATAAAAATAGGGAAACCTGCGTTACTTTGATGTAAATGGTTATGGTTTACAAGGATTCTTTTCATTCTCTCCGCTGTTCTTGCGAATAATAAATGCATTCATTTTTACATCTCAAATAAATCCTACGGATATTAAATAAATTTTACGTAAGTAATTACTTCATTTTTAAAGAAATTTAAGTAAATGTGAGTTTTAGAACAACAAGTTATGATCAACGGATTATTTTATGTAAAAAATTTATTTTTTTCTCATTGTTCGGGTATGATGCTGATTTCATGAAGACTGTTTTTTATTTTGCGTATTAATTTTTATGCATAAGAAATGAGAGAGTATATTTTGAGCTAAAATTTATTTCATTTTTACTATACATATATTATATGTATAATAGGGTGTTTCAAAATAAAAAAATTTACGATTTTCCAACGAGCCACACCCGAAATAGTTTAGGTAGAAACAAAAATTCTGGCGAAAGATGAGCATTGTCGGTTGATTTTTAATCCTTTTTTCCTTTTTATCGAATTTATGATGGACAATTGTTAGTAATTTTTTTTCGTGTTAAACACTTCTTCATCTGAGCTATCCATAATGAGTAATCAAGAAGTAGTGGCAAATATGCATGATTATTTATTGTGTGCCCATGACGACTGAGACAAATCGTGGTCATCAGATAATTGATAAATATCTCTTTTTCGTAGAAACAGTATCGGCGGGTGGTCACGCGACTATAGTGGGCGCATCTCACGGTAACTGCGCCGCGGTGCAGTGGGCGTCAGCCTTAACTTTTGAAATGTCCTACCATTTCCGAACACCTCCAACCATCCTATTTACCTATATTACTAGATTAGCTATTATATGAAAAGAGAAGAATTATTCACTTCGAAATGGGATTCTATTCGACGCGCGCTCGATGTATTCCATAACATTAGTATTCATAATTATTTCAACAACTTTTCATTTGCTCTCTCGATCTTGAATTTTCGTAGGCATATAACCAAAACGCTGTTCTAGCTAATCGAGAGTGAAGTATCTATGTTGGGTAGAGAAGCAAAATTGTTTTTCGAAAAGTATTCGGATGGAAAAAAATTCAGAGTAACTGTAATACATCACGGATGCGCTAATTTTGAACGAGATGAAATGGATGCTTCGTATATGAGATAGTATTTAACGCTGCGTAGTGATTTAAAGACCTAAAAAGGTGATAGGAAGAGAAAGAACGAAGCTTCTTAACACTTCGAGTGTATTTTAACACACATTTGAAAGATACGAGCAAAATTTTTCATCATCCAACTGTCGCAGAACGGCAGCGTTGTCGGCTGACCCGTTAAGTAAAGGATATATCTTCAGTCAACGGCTGACCATCGAAGGGCCTGGCCGCTTGAGTCTGGAATCGGCAGGACAGATAAAGTGTGTATTTCTTGTATGAAATGTGAACACTAGAATCATTATACATCATATCATATCATCATACATCATACATCGTACATCGTACATCATACATCATACATCATACATCATACATCATACATCATCATACCTAGTATTACAGTTCGAAACCAAAGTTTGAATTTTCGGATGTTCGGAAAGTGACGTCACCAATCTAAAATCGGCTAGCCGAGTTCCTCAGTCTGGTAACAACCGCGCAGTAGAGCGGACGGTTGAGAGTCGCGCTCCGCAAACTTCGAGTACCGGGTTCTCAACCTCCCGGATCCCGCGCTTCGGGTCCGCTACGTATTTCGAGTACCGGGTTCTCAACCTCCCGGATCCCGCGCTTCGGGTCCGCTACGCGGTGAAACTCGACTTCCAGGATAAGCGCTCCGTGGTTCCTGGTTCATGTTTGCAATAAATTATTTCAATTCGTTTTTCGCGCAAGCTGAAATTCAGTAGCTGTCAGTCCGCTAATAAAATTTCTCGACTTCCAGTATAAGCGCTCCGTGGTTCCAGGTTCATGTTTACTATAAATTATTTCAATTTGTTTTTGGCGCACGCCCAAATTCAGTAGCTGTCGGTGCGCTAATAAAATTTCTCGACTTCCAGGATAAGCGCTCCGTGGTTCCTGGTTCATGTTTACAATAAATTATTTCAATTCGTTTTTCGCGCAAGCCCATATTCAGTAGCTGTCAGTCCGCTAATAAAATTTCTCGACTTCCAGGATAAGCGCTCCGTGGTTCCTGGTTCATGTTTACTATAAATTATTTCAATTCGTTTTTGGCGCACGCCCAAATTCAGTAGCTGTCGGTGCGCTAATAAAATTTCTCGACTTCCAGGATAAGCGCTCCGTGGTTCCTGGTTCATGTTTACTATAAATTATTTCAATTCGTTTTTGGCGCACGCCCAAATTCAGTAGCTGTCGGTGCGCTAATAAAATTTCTCGACTTCCAGGATAAGCGCTCCGTGGTTCCTGGTTCATGTTTACAATAAATTATTTCAATTCGTTTTTCGCGCAAGCCCATATTCAGTAGCTGTCAGTCCGCTAATAAAATTTCTCGACTTCCAGGATAAGCGCTCCGTGGTTCCTGGTTCATGTTTACTATAAATTATTTCAATTCGTTTTTGGCGCACGCCCAAATTCAGTAGCTGTCGGTGCGCTAATAAAATTTCTCGACTTCCAGGATAAGCGCTCCGTGGTTCCTGGTTCATGTTTACTATAAATTATTTCAATTCGTTTTTGGCGCACGCCCAAATTCAGTAGCTGTCGGTGCGCTAATAAAATTTCTCAACTTCCAGGATAACCGCTCCGTGGTTCCTGGTTCATGTTTACAATAAATTATTTCAATTCGTTTTTCGTGCACGCCCAAATTCAGTAGCTGTCGGTGCGCTAATAAAATTTCTCGACTTCCAGGATAACCGCTCCGTGGTTCCTGGTTCATGTTTACAATAAATTATTTCAATTCGTTTTTCGCGCAAGCTGAAATTCAGTAGCTGTCAGTCCGCTAATAAAATTTCTCGACTTCCAGGATAAGCGCTCCGTGGTTCCTGGTTCATGTTTACAATAAATTATTTCAATTCGTTTTTCGCGCAAGCTGAAATTCAGTAGCTGTCAGTCCGCTAATAAAATTTCTCGACTTCCAGGATAAGCGCTCCGTGGTTCCTGGTTCATGTTTACAATAAATTATTTCAATTCGTTTTTCGCGCAACCTCAAATTCGGTAGCTGTCAGTCCGCTAATAAAATTTCTCGACTTCCAGGATAAGCGCTCCGTGGTTCCTGGTTCATGTTTACGATAAATTATTTCAATTCGTTTTTCGCGCAAGCCGAAATTCAGTAGCTCTCAGTACGCTAATAAAATTTCTATAACTTTATAATCTTCTCATAATCTTTTTGGTAAAATATGTCGATAAAAAAATTATATTAAACCTTACACATTATCTTTGATTTGTTCTCATGCTGAAAATGTTTATTAGTATTCGAGGTATAACTCGGGGTGGTTGGCGGTGGTCGTTGGGGACGTTTAGGGGTGGTTGCGGGTAATCAAGGTGATTCCGGAGGAGGGGGACGAGGATTTGTGCTCGGTGAGTTTAACGTTTTTATAATATTCGACGGCAATTGTAATTATATTTCATCTAATCTTTTTCAAACTTGTCATCTTCACAATAAATTATTTCAATTCATTCTTCGCGCAAGCACAAATTCAGTAGCTATAAATGCGGTAGTTAAATTCATTCTACTATCAATTAATTAATTAATTATACTAATTCTTACACAATATTTTTGATGTGTTCTTATACTGAAAATCTTTATTATTATGGCAGGTATACCCGTGGTGGATATCGGTGGTTGTTGTAGGTGATTGGCGGTGGTTGAAGGTGTTCGGAGTTGGACGAGGAGGAGGACGAGGAGGACGAGGATTTGTGCTCGGTGAGTAAAACACTTTTATAATATTTGATGGCAATTGTAATTATATTTTATCTAAAATATTTCAAACTAGTCATGGTTACATAAAATTATTTCAATTCATTTTTCGCGCAAGCACATATTCAGTAGCTATGAATAAGCTTATACAATTTATTATATTATTAATTAATTAATTAATATTCTTATAATATTTAACGGCAATTGTAATTATATTTCATCTGAAATATTACAAACTTGTCACGTTTACAATAAATTATTCTAATACATTTCTCGTGCAAGCACATATTCAGTAGCTATGATTAATCTTATACAATTTATTATATTATTAATTAATTAATTAATTATATTAATCCTTGTACAATATTTTTGATGTGTTTTCATACTGAAAATATTCATTACTATTCCAGGTATAACCCGAGGTGGTTGGCGGTGGTTGGAGGTGGTCGGAGGTGGACGAGGAGGAGGACGAGGTGGACCAGGAGGTGGACGAGGAGGAGGCGGGGTGGGTCGTGGGAGAGGACCTCTCCTCTCCTCAGAGGAGGGGAGGGGGAGGGGCAGGGAAGTGGGAGAGGTGGGCGGGGAGGGGGAAGGGACGGGAAGGGAAGGGAAGGGAAGGGGAGGGTTGGGGAGGGTGGCGGGGCGGGGGGAGGGAGGGAGGGAGGGAGGGGGGGGAGGGAGGGCGGGCGGGTGGGCGGGTGGGAGGGAGAGAGTGGAGAACGGATGTCGATGCGAGCCCGTTAGAGTCAATAGAGCAGTACACCCCCCCCCCCCGCGCCCTCCCTCCCTCCCTCCCTCCCTCCCTCACTCCTGCCCACCCGCCCGCCCTCCCCCCCCTCCCTCCCGCCCCGCCACCCTCCCCAACCCGCCCCTTCCCTTCCCTTCCCTTCCCGTCCCTTCCCCCTCCCCGCCCACCTCTCCCACTTCCCTGCCCCTCCCCCTCCCCCTCCCCTCCTCTGAGGAGAGGAGAGGTCCTCTCCCACGACCCACCCCGCCTGCTCCTCGTCCTCCTCCTCGTCCAGCTCGTCCTCCTCCTCGTCCACCTCCGACCACCTCGGGTGATACCTGGAATCGTGATGAATATTTTTAGTATAGGAACACATCAAAAATATTGTGTAAGGATTAATGTAATTAATCAATTAATTAATAATATAATAAATTGTACAAGATTATTCATAGCTACTGAATATGTGCTTGCACGAAAAATGAATTGAAATAATTTATTGTAAACGTGACACGTTTGTAATATTTCAGACGAAATATAATTACAATTGCCATCAAATATTATAAAAGTGTTTTACTCACCCAGCACAAATCCTCGCCCTCCTCGTCCTCCTCCTCGTCCACCTCCGACCACCTTCAACCACCTCAGGTTATACCTTGAATAGTAATAAATATTTTCAGAATGAGAACACATCGAAAATTTTGTGTAAGGATTAATATAATTAAGTTATTGATTAAATAATTAATTAATAATATAATAAATTGTATAAGATTATTCATAGCTACTAAATATGTGCTTGCACGAAAAATGAATTGAAATAATTTGTTGTAAACGTGACAAGTTTGTAATATTCCAGATGAAATATAATTACAATTGCCATTAAATATTATAGGAATATTAATCAATTAATTAATAATATAGTAAATTGTATAAGCTTATTCATAGCTACTGAATTTGTGCTTGCGCAAAAAATGAATTGAAATAATTCAATGTAAACATGAGAAGTTTGAAAAATTTCAGATAAAATATAATTACAATTGCCATGAAATATTATAAAAGTGTTTTACTCACCGAGCACAAATCCTCGTTCCCCTCCTCCTGAATCACCGAGATTACCCGGAACCACCCCTAACTACCTCCAACGAAAACCGCCAACCACCTCGAGTTATACCTCGAATATTAATAAATATTTTCAGCGTGAGAACAAATCAAAAACAATGTGTAAGGTTTGACATAATTTTTTTATCGACATATTTTACCAAAAAGCTTATGAGAAGATTGTGAAGTTATAGAAATTTTATTAGCGCACCGACAGCTACTGAATTTGGGCGTGCGCGAAAAACGAATTGAAATAATTTATTGTAAACATGAACCAGGAACCACGGAGCGGTTATCCTGGAAGTCGAGAAATTTTATTAGCGCACCGACAGCTACTGAATTTGGGCGTGCGCGAAAAAGAAATTGAAATAATTTATTGTAAACATGAACCAGGAACCACGGAGCGGTTATCCTGGAAGTTGAGAAATTTTATTAGCGCACCGACAGCTACTGAATTTGGGCGTGCGCCAAAAACGAATTGAAATAATTTATTGTAAACATGAACCAGGAACCACGGAGCGCTTATCCTGGAAGTCGAGAAATTTTATTAGCGGACTGACAGCTACTGAATATGGGCTTGCGCGAAAAACGAATTGAAATAATTTATTGTAAACATGAACCAGGAACCACGGAGCGCTTATCCTGGAAGTCGAGAAATTTTATTAGCGGACTGACAGCTACTGAATTTCAGCTTGCGCGAAAAACGAATTGAAATAATTTATTGTAAACATGAACCAGGAACCACGGAGCGGTTATCCTGGAAGTCGAGAAATTTTATTAGCGCACCGACAGCTACTGAATTTGGGCGTGCGCGAAAAACGAATTGAAATAATTTATTGTAAACATGAACCAGGAACCACGGAGCGGTTATCCTGGAAGTCGAGAAATTTTATTAGCGCACCGACAGCTACTGAATTTGGGCGTGCGCGAAAAAGGAATTGAAATAATTTATTGTAAACATGAACCAGGAACCACGGAGCGGTTATCCTGGAAGTCGAGAAATTTTATTAGCGCACCGACAGCTACTGAATTTGGGCGTGCGCGAAAAACAAATTGAAATAATTTATTGTAAACATGAACCAGGAACCACGGAGCGCTTATCCTGGAAGTCGAGAAATTTTATTAGCGGACTGACAGCTACTGAATTTCAGCTTGCGCGAAAAACGAATTGAAATAATTTATTGTAAACATGAACCAGGAACCACGGAGCGCTTATCCTGGAAGTCGAGAAATTTTATTAGCGCACCGACAGCTACTGAATTTGGGCGTGCGCGAAAAACGAATTGAAATAATTTATTGTAAACATGAACCAGGAACCACGGAGCGCTTATCCTGGAAGTCGAGAAATTTTATTAGCGGACTGACAGCTACTGAATATGGGCTTGCGCGAAAAACGAATTGAAATAATTTATTGTAAACATGAACCAGGAACCACGGAGCGCTTATCCTGGAAGTCGAGAAATTTTATTAGCGGACTGACAGCTACTGAATTTCAGCTTGCGCGAAAAACGAATTGAAATAATTTATTGTAAACATGAACCAGGAACCACGGAGCGGTTATCCTGGAAGTCGAGAAATTTTATTAGCGCACCGACAGCTACTGAATTTGGGCGTGCGCGAAAAACGAATTGAAATAATTTATTGTAAACATGAACCAGGAACCACGGAGCGGTTATCCTGGAAGTCGAGAAATTTTATTAGCGCACCGACAGCTACTGAATTTGGGCGTGCGCGAAAAACGAATTGAAATAATTTATTGTAAACATGAACCAGGAACCACGGAGCGGTTATCCTGGAAGTTGAGAAATTTTATTAGCGCACCGACAGCTACTGAATTTGGGCGTGCGCCAAAAACGAATTGAAATAATTTATTGTAAACATGAACCAGGAACCACGGAGCGCTTATCCTGGAAGTCGAGAAATTTTATTAGCGGACTGACAGCTACTGAATATGGGCTTGCGCGAAAAACGAATTGAAATAATTTATTGTAAACATGAACCAGGAACCACGGAGCGCTTATCCTGGAAGTCGAGAAATTTTATTAGCGCACCGACAGCTACTGAATTTGGGCGTGCGCGAAAAACGAATTGAAATAATTTATTGTAAACATGAACCAGGAACCACGGAGCGGTTATCCTGGAAGTCGAGAAATTTTATTAGCGCACCGACAGCTACTGAATTTGGGCGTGCGCGAAAAACGAATTGAAATAATTTATTGTAAACATGAACCAGGAACCACGGAGCGGTTATCCTGGAAGTTGAGAAATTTTATTAGCGCACCGACAGCTACTGAATTTGGGCGTGCGCCAAAAACGAATTGAAATAATTTATTGTAAACATGAACCAGGAACCACGGAGCGCTTATCCTGGAAGTCGAGAAATTTTATTAGCGGACTGACAGCTACTGAATATGGGCTTGCGCGAAAAACGAATTGAAATAATTTATTGTAAACATGAACCAGGAACCACGGAGCGCTTATCCTGGAAGTCGAGAAATTTTATTAGCGGACTGACAGCTACTGAATATGGGCTTGCGCGAAAAACGAATTGAAATAATTTATTGTAAACATGAACCAGGAACCACGGAGCGCTTATCCTGGAAGTCGAGAAATTTTATTAGCGGACTGACAGCTACCGAATTTGGGGTTGCGCGAAAAACGAATTGAAATAATTTATTGCAAACATGAACCAGGAACCACGGAGCGCTTATCCTGGAAGTCGAGAAATTTTATTAGCGGACTGACAGCTACTGAATTTCAGCTTGCGCGAAAAACGAATTGAAATAATTTATTGTAAACATGAACCAGGAACCACGGAGCGGTTATCCTGGAAGTCGAGAAATTTTATTAGCGCACCGACAGCTACTGAATTTGGGCGTGCACGAAAAACGAATTGAAATAATTTATTGTAAACATGAACCAGGAACCACGGAGCGGTTATCCTGGAAGTTGAGAAATTTTATTAGCGCACCGACAGCTACTGAATTTGGGCGTGCGCCAAAAACAAATTGAAATAATTTATAGTAAACATGAACCAGGAACCACGGAGCGCTTATCCTGGAAGTCGAGAAATTTTATTAGCGCACCGACAGCTACTGAATTTGGGCGTGCGCCAAAAACGAATTGAAATAATTTATAGTAAACATGAACCAGGAACCACGGAGCGCTTATCCTGGAAGTCGAGAAATTTTATTAGCGGACTGACAGCTACTGAATATGGGCTTGCGCGAAAAACGAATTGAAATAATTTATTGTAAACATGAACCAGGAACCACGGAGCGCTTATCCTGGAAGTCGAGAAATTTTATTAGCGCACCGACAGCTACTGAATTTGGGCGTGCGCCAAAAACAAATTGAAATAATTTATAGTAAACATGAACCAGGAACCACGGAGCGCTTATCCTGGAAGTCGAGAAATTTTATTAGCGGACTGACAGCTACTGAATTTCAGCTTGCGCGAAAAACGAATTGAAATAATTTATTGCAAACATGAACCAGGAACCACGGAGCGCTTATCCTGGAAGTCGAGTTTCACCGCGTAGCGGACCCGAAGCGCGGGATCCGGGAGGTTGAGAACCCGGTACTCGAAATACGTAGCGGACCCGAAGCGCGGGATCCGGGAGGTTGAGAACCCGGTACTCGAAGTTTGCGGAGCGCGACTCTCAACCGTCCGCTCTACTGCGCGGTTGTTACCAGACTGAGGAACTCGGCTAGCCGATTTTAGATTGGTGACGTCACTTTCCGAACATCCGAAAATTCAAACTTTGGTTTCGAACTGTAATACTAGGTATGATGATGTATGATGTATGATGTATGATGTATGATGTATGATGTACGATGTACGATGTATGATGTATGATGATATGATATGATGTATAATGATTCTAGTGTTCACATTTCATACAAGAAATACACACTTTATCTGTCCTGCCGATTCCAGACTCAAGCGGCCAGGCCCTTCGATGGTCAGCCGTTGACTGAAGATATATCCTTTACTTAACGGGTCAGCCGACAACGCTGCCGTTCTGCGACAGTTGGATGATGAAAAATTTTGCTCGTATCTTTCAAATGTGTGTTAAAATACACTCGAAGTGTTAAGAAGCTTCGTTCTTTCTCTTCCTATCACCTTTTTAGGTCTTTAAATCACTACGCAGCGTTAAATACTATCTCATATACGAAGCATCCATTTCATCTCGTTCAAAATTAGCGCATCCGTGATGTATTACAGTTACTCTGAATTTTTTTCCATCCGAATACTTTTCGAAAAACAATTTTGCTTCTCTACCCAACATAGATACTTCACTCTCGATTAGCTAGAACAGCGTTTTGGTTATATGCCTACGAAAATTCAAGATCGAGAGAGCAAATGAAAAGTTGTTGAAATAATTATGAATACTAATGTTATGGAATACATCGAGCGCGCGTCGAATAGAATCCCATTTCGAAGTGAATAATTCTTCTCTTTTCATATAATAGCTAATCTAGTAATATAGGTAAATAGGATGGTTGGAGGTGTTCGGAAATGGTAGGACATTTCAAAAGTTAAGGCTGACGCCCACTGCACCGCGGCGCAGTTACCGTGAGATGCGCCCACTATAGTCGCGTGACCACCCGCCGATACTGTTTCTACGAAAAAGAGATATTTATCAATTATCTGATGACCACGATTTGTCTCAGTCGTCATGGGCACACAATAAATAATCATGCATATTTGCCACTACTTCTTGATTACTCATTATGGATAGCTCAGATGAAGAAGTGTTTAACACGAAAAAAAATTACTAACAATTGTCCATCATAAATTCGATAAAAAGGAAAAAAGGATTAAAAATCAACCGACAATGCTCATCTTTCGCCAGAATTTTTGTTTCTACCTAAACTATTTCGGGTGTGGCTCGTTGGAAAATCGTAAATTTTTTTATTTTGAAACACCCTATTATACATATAATATATGTATAGTAAAAATGAAATAAATTTTAGCTCAAAATATACTCTCTCATTTCTTATGCATAAAAATTAATACGCAAAATAAAAAACAGTCTTCATGAAATCAGCATCATACCCGAACAATGAGAAAAAAATAAATTTTTTACATAAAATAATCCGTTGATCATAACTTGTTGTTCTAAAACTCACATTTACTTAAATTTCTTTAAAAATGAAGTAATTACTTACGTAAAATTTATTTAATATCCGTAGGATTTATTTGAGATGTAAAAATGAATGCATTTATTATTCGCAAGAACAGCGGAGAGAATGAAAAGAATCCTTGTAAACCATAACCATTTACATCAAAGTAACGCAGGTTTCCCTATTTTTATACTTGGGATGAATTTCGGCATCGGTCGGGTGTTCACACTAGACGACGGCGATGCGCGGCGATGCGCGGCGCACCGCCGAAATATTCCCAACCTGGAACTCGCGAAAAATTGCCGCGGTCCGCCGCGATCCGCCGCCGTCTAGTGTGAACACCTATATGGATAACTGTATGAGCGAAAATTTCGCCGCCGTCCGCCGCCGTCCGCCGCGGTCTAGTCGGCGTCAGCCTTTATATGACATGATTGAAGTTATTATGACACGGTAGGTCTGTTTTACCGATACTTGTTCCCTTCAGTGATAGGCAACCCGATATACTGTGGCAATTTGTTGGAAACACTCTGTATACTAACCTAATGTGGGACCACATTACATATACGACCGGATGGTATCGTTAATATTAGTTGGATTTTTTTTTAGCGGCTGTCTTAAAATTCGAAGTGAAAAAGAGTATGTGGTGTCACTAGTGCGGAAAGTGCGTGGTTTCCGATGAGTCTGAAGTTATCAGAGTGAGCCACAAGTATGAGAATTGTGATCACACGAGTCAGATGTCGCCCATCCGTAGGTGAGTCACGGGCTATTCTTTTCAATACTTAGAAAGGAAAGTTTGATTCGAGAAGCAACTATCGTGCCGCTGACAACGCGTAATATTGGGGTTAAGTAACTTACGCACACTGACACAAAGCGTGAAATTGAGTTATTCAAAAATGCGCATGCACCGTAGAACACCCTGTAGTATAAAATAGAGCACTTCAGTTGTGCGCATGCGCCAAAGTCGTGTTACCGCAACTTCAGAAATAGGGCGCCTTGTGCAAGCTGTACAATCTTCGAAAACTGAACCTTTTAAGGAGGTGTTGGAAAAAAGTATTAACAAAATAAGAATAAATTGGTGATAGATTGTAATTCTTATATCACTGATTATTCACATTAAATCCCAAAACAAATGTTCGAGTAATTGGGCGATTTTTTTTCATATAGTTGACCCGTCATCAAGTGCGCGTGATTAAATACATATCTATACACAATACGGTCGTTTCGATAGTTTGTTGTTTTGTATTACGATACGTGTAATCTGAATCTAAGAGTTATCTTCTCCGTAAATGGCCCACTTCTTTGTTTTGAATAGTTTAATCGTTTATACTACTATGGTGGCTAAACTGTGAGTGGTGTCGAGAAAAATTCCAAATTAACAAGTTTTATACAAGGTTCGATTTTTGATAAGAATTATCTCATACACTTATCTCTAATTTTCATTCTATTTACCGATATAAATAATTACGAAATATTCAGTGGCAGTTTGATAGGCTAAATGAAGAAGTAAAAGATTATAGAGATATGAATTTCGATATCAAACATTTCGGTAACTATTGGGGTAAGAATAAATGTATAAACAAGTTTTACGGAAGTTGCAAGTCGAACATTATTGTCTCAAACTTTTTTCGATATTACTTATATGTTCTCTGCTATAGTAATATAAACCATGTACTTGTCCCTAATAAAAAAGCGGGCCATTTAGAATTATATTATAAATATAGCTTTTTGGTATCAAAAAACGTTCTCAAAAAACACAAACTTATTGATTAAACCTCATCCTGCATACTCAAGTGTAGATGGTGTATGGACAATTTTTTATCGTCATCTTCAGAATTGGGGGTTCTGGTCTTCTAACCAGCTCAGGGCACTATAATCCGTAGGTACGGCGCTGACTCTGCGGAATATTGATGATTAATTTTTGTAATTTTTAGTCAACTCAGCAGCGGCCTTCGTATCGCTGACACAACTTGTGAAACTTGGGAACACCGCTTCTCCTTCAACCCTGATTCCCCTTCTACCAACGTACCTACAGGTTCATTATACAGTTTTATAATTATACATTACGATCATATAAATTTTGAGTACAACTGTTATTCCGTTTTCTGAAAGGGTTATCTAGCTTATACCGCATTGCTTCCTAATTCCGCGATAAAAAATTCCAGATCCTGATGAGTCGCGAAGTATTGCGCACGGGTATTGCAACATTACTGGGACAATGTAAGAGAAACTTCTAGCTTGGTTAATGTAACACAGTTCTTAACTATATTTTCATTTTTTAATCACATCCGAAAAATATGTAGTCCTACAACATTCGGACAACGTTAGTTTACAACTATAATCACAGCTTGAGCAGAGACTCGCAAAACAGAAAAAATTGCTATTCCTATCTCTGACATGGAGCTGATCGAGGTCCGCCTACGGTACAAACTGCAGATTCAGGGTCGGCGACCTGCACTGAAAGAAATTTTTAGTTTCGGTTACCACTCAGTCCTTAACTATTTTCATTTTTTACCACAATCGAAAATATGGTTCTAGGTACAAATTGAAAATTAGTTTTGTAGCTGTTACCGGAAAGTCTGGTATCCGTTACTATTCTTTCTCATTACGATCTCTGTTGCTATATATTCTTGTAACTGTTGCGAAAATTTAATGCTTGGGCAACAATAAATTGACGTTAAAGCCTTGTTTAAGTAAAAATGTAGAGTAAACCGAACAAACTGATTTTGCGTTGCAATTACCAAAAAAGGATCGACGATAGCGCAAAATGGTTACGCGTACCTCGTTTTTCGTAATTCCAACAATATTCAAAAAGTTTTTTAAACGACACCTGTTTTACTAGAATTTTTCTAGTTACTATAACAAATGAAATTTTTCTCAGTATGACCCGGTGAAAAAATCAAAGTTTACGAGACAATTTTTCTTGTAAACTGTGCAGTTATAGCTATTACATAGCGAACGTATATAAAGATGTGTACCGATAGGGATAAATAAGATTACAAAAGTAGTTAGTCGGCTCATTTTTGTATATAATATACATGTAGCATTCGAGTATAAGAAAAAGGTAATGAAATAATGAAGCAGGAATAGATATTAACAACACTCAGAGGGTGAGTCGGCCGCTTTGGTGTACGAAGGAAGAGCGTCGATCAGGATCCCCACTGATTCTCGCACCCCGCGTTTGTAGGTGTGAGCAGGTTCACAGGTAGCCGATGACTCTACACTATCACTACGCCCGTTTCTTCCATTAGAACTTGATCGCGCGTTGCTGCTTACGTGGGGGAAGGAGAGGGAGAGAGAGAGAGAGTGAAAGAAAAAAGAAGCAGAAAAAGTAAAACCACACCTGTACGCCCGTGTCTTATATACCTCCCCGCACGCACATCCAACCGAGCGAGTTCCAACTATTTTTAATTGGGAAATTGCCGGTTCACTAACAACCGTTCCAACGGATAGACCTGCCGATTTTATCTCCTGCTCGGATCAACGCGTTTTTTACAATCTCATTTTTGCTCTTCTTTTCATCAGCCAGCGCGTTAAGGAGATCGGTTTTCACGGACCTCGCCGAATCCAGTATAGGTTATAAGGAACTGACCCGACGAGTATTTCAACATTACAATTAAGGGCGTGCTAATTCGAAATCACGAATAATTTGAATCAGATTATTCGGGCCTTTGAATAATTCGATTTTTTAAAATAGTTCGTTTCGAGTTCGCATGATTCAAATTTCGTGGATAATTGGGTCGGAGTCTCATAAATGCGATTTCTTTAGAAATTTTTCGACAGAGTTGAATCTTGTTTCAAACATTCTCTTACTGGAGAAATTTGGCAATTTTTCGCATTTAATAAACTTTCAAGTTAAAATTTTCTTATTACAATTTTGAGAAATTATATTTGATTTACTTGAGTCTTCGCATGAACCCCAAAAACTCTAGTCGAAATTGTTCTTTTCCGTTTGAAGGAAAATATATTCGAATTATACAGTCAATTGAAAACTACAACGATATGACGTCACCCATGTCAAAGTATACCTACATATTGTGAAATCAGACCAACTATTCGCGAAGAGTGACAACTATACTCTTGGCAGTAATTTGAATTTTGGAAAACATCTAAACTGAAAGTAAACAAAGAAAATTCTAAAAAACGTGGCACCACGGAATCGTTGGCACTTTTAAAACTTTCACCGCATCACCTTGACGAGATATTCTTTCCCGTAGGATTGACGGTCAACGGGATACCCGCGTCCGCGTCGTCGCGACTCATTAATACGACGTGGTAAACGTTTATGATAATATTTAAATATATGCAAGCATTACTCTGACTCCGACTCAGAGAGCTTGCGGCTCGGCGAAGGCGTCCTCTTGCTCGTAACCTACCGTAAAAATATTAGCCTCCAGGAGTACGAGCCTCGTCCAGGTGGTAAAGAACCCCTAATGAGAAGGTTATAGCGCGTTAATTTCGAGCAAATTATTGCCCAGTAAATATCGGGTGTTTGGGCCAGGATTGCAGGTTTACCACCCACTCGTATTATATACGCACAGTTTTCATCGTCGGAGGTGTTTCTTGCGGCGCGGCAGGTGTCTCGACTGTTAGGCCCGAGTTGGTGTAACCCACCTTGACGTATCCCGTAAAATCGTTATTCGATCATTGTCGGTTATCGAATGTTGCTTAAGAGCTCTTTAAAAATCAATTGACGTCTGTCGATATTGCGTCAGACTTTCAGCCACTCCCGACAAAACCGGCCTTTTATACATTACCAGTACCAAAATCATGTTCAAGCCAAGTTCAACGGCTATCATGAATTTGGTAAACCATGGGAAACGTGACTTAAGTATCGAATTCCAACATATCGGAAGACTCGGTCTGATGGCAGTAGATCTACTACTCGAAAGTAGTCGAATATGAATTTGCAAGTACTTTTCCTTCTGCTTATCCAATATTGTTATTTGTCTCTAGTGCCAGTATGATGTTTCATTCTATTGTTACGGTTCACCGACCACCTTATATTATACATATCTATCTATCAACTTATAAAAGTTTGTGCAAAGTCTTCTATGCCTTGATATTTCCAACGTTGACGTAAAACGGTCAGCTCAACTCTAAACGATTGAATAAAAATCATTTGAAATCGCGTAAATGACGATCAGTTGAATTCTGTAATGATAGTCTTTCGCGGATAATAGTGTATCGTGCGTCAAGGAGGCAAACTCGGTCATTCAACCGACCGTAAGTTTGCGCAATGAGGTTAAGTTGAAGAGTCGAACAGTGTCAGATTCGTCTGCGAATGCGCATGCGCGCAGTACGCAAAAGGCGACTTTTAACTCCTAGAGCTTAAAAGTTACGGTCGAAACGGGTACTGCGTGTACGGCAAACACGCGTAAAAAACGCGTACGACATGCTTGCGTTGTATAAATCTACTTACGCAAACATTGCAACAGAAGTTTTTCTGCGAGTCGTATACGAAGGTGTAGAGATGTGTAGGTATAGCTATCGGCTAAGCGCATCTTCTCACGTTTAGATACTCACACCGATATCCTTGATCCGTGGTTACAGAGCGAGACGGGAAAGGAGAGTCTGAGAGGTGTTCGCATCGGGCCCGTCGTTCTCTCGCCTCGGCCGGATAGCCATCCGCGGGCCCATCGGCCCGCCGGCCCTTGCCGAGTCACCGTGTAATGACGGGCGGCCTGTCAGTCCTCCAGAGGGCCCGTCCGGGCCCGGAGTTCGGGACGGCCGAGGCGGCAAGAAGCAGACACGGACACCGAGGGCGGCAATATCTCGAGCGTCATCTCGATGCGGCCCAGAGTGCGGCATCAGAGTCGCGCTGCAGACTCGAGGATATCAGCTCGACAGCCGCCTCGTCGGCAACTTCCTCGCCCTGCTCGTCCTCCCCGTCCCGGCAATGCCGTCGCGGTCTTCTCGGAATTGACAGGACGCCGAGCACTTTAAACTAGACCACAGACTAATTCGGTACGAAGTTTAGGGAGGTTGTTCGCCCAAAATCGATACCTTTTGTTCACTTTATTAATACGAGATAGTCGGATATTGAGTATTTATCAAATCATGGTATTCCTAAGCTGCGACGATCTCTTTCAAAATACAATCATTTTGAACACCTTCGAAATTATTCAAAATCCAGTAGATTCATGTGGTTGTAGTTCAATCTACGATGGCTTATATTATTCCAAGGTGGCTAGCGGTTGAATGATTCGGTTTTCCAGAGCATAATACAAACTGTTCCCTGATCGTGAGTAGCAAAACTTCCTGTACTTTTTTTATTAAGGGGATTGTGTGAATGGGATTTGGGTTGGGTTGTCAACCAATCTTTGATACCCTAATCGAACCAAACAAACCCAACATTATATACCTCAGGCCCAATTTCGCACCGCACACAAGCGCCGTTGCCTAGCCGAGTCGTGAAGTAAAACAATAACAATATACGCCGATCAAAATATTTCAAGTGGAGCCGAAACAAAATTTAAGTAAAAAAAAAATTACGTCAAATTGAGGGATAAACTGAAAAATTCTAGATATCTCAAAAAATTCTCTATGAGTTCCCTGAATTTGCCATAAAATTAAACTTCCATGTAAATTCCCTGCGCTCTAGACACCCTGTTATTCAGAAGACTATTTTTTTTTTTATAAAGTCACTGACGCGCTCTTGAATATTTAATTTTTCAACAATGCGCCGATATTGATTAAAATAGATAAATGACGAAATTAAATTGATTACTGAACATGAAAGAAACCCTGTATCAGTGGCTTTGTAGGAAATGGTCTTGTGAATAAAATAAACCATCGTATGAGTGAAATCCAATGAATCTGCTGCATCTCCTAATCATATTAAAGCAATTTGAAATGGCGTAGCGATATATCTAAGCTTTTTACTTTAATCCTGCAATATGTTTGATTTTGATATTTTCAAAGAGATTAACGTAGCTTACAAATCGGTATAATTTTTCCCAACCAACATTCTTAAAAAAGAATTTGTAACCCAACAGAAAACACCCCAGAACCTATGTTCTGATTAAATAAAAGTTTCTCATAAACTGTAATTCTGAATATGAGGCGCTAGCTAGTAATAATAAAATCATGCAGTATACAAGATAAGTTTGTCATCTACGATTCATACGATCCCTAAGTTCACGAATACCTATCTACATCGTTTTCCGGTCTTGAAATTCAATTAATTGGCATGATCCATTCGTACATAATTTACCATCCAAATTGTTTCGTACGGTTACAGTACGGATATCCTTGCGTTCATGCCCGATAATATTTACCTATGTATTAGTATGTACATAAAAGTTTTGCTCTACACTTTAGACTCTGCTGAATTTCGTTCGATGCGTTAAATTCAAGAAGTCATTTTGCGGGCAGTGAGGCGAGAGACACCGCCGACGAAATTGTCAGTCCTGTTCACTGCTCAGTTCTCCGACGCAAGAATCAGATAATCGGTCGAATAGCTTTGGACTTTATCACGTTCTAACAGTCAAACCAACAAACGACAGTTTCGTTTCACCTTTAAGAATGCGTAGGGAAAAATAGAGATGACATTATACATTTCACTAATTAATTTCTATTTTCCATGCTTCAACGATTTATCTTTGAATTTTCTTTAGTCTATGAATTAAAAAAAGTCACACGCAATGAAAGGAAAGGTGAAAAAAAAAATTCAAATTCGTGTTTCTACAAAACTATTAAATTGGTAAAATATTTCTATTACATAGAGCTGTAACATGGCAAATAAAAATAAAATATGCCACTTTTTTTTTATTAACATGACTAAGCTACGGTAACACGTGACCTCCTGAAGTCTAGACTTTGTATTTGTTTGATTTTTGTGGGTACGAGCAGGGAGGAGAATATAACAAGTAAACAAAACTGAAATCACGTCGAAATTCGAAGCATTTTGTTGTATGACATGCGTCATCAGAATTTACATTTCAATTTGAGATGCACATTTTTTGGTTTTCGTGCACTCGATAGTCCCTAGAATTGATAACAGCACAATTTCGTGTCATTTTCAATTGAACATTCGGCTAGAATCATTACAATCAATTGTAACTCTGAACTTTTTTGTTTAAATGCAAATAGGTGTGTCCCTTGTAACAATGAATAATATCACATGTACAACGCATAAATTGCATCTGCAGTTCTAAATAAACTCAATACGTTAGTAGAAAAAAAAACAATTTGACCATTCGAAATACTTTTCGGGGGTTTCGGTGCTTGTGAATGTTTTCTCGGCGAGAGGATGCAGGTAGGCTATTTCCATCAATCTATTATATATTGTATCCGTAACTCACGTAGGGTAGTCAGCCTGAAATACATCTCAGGTTGCCTTAGATTATTGAAACAGTGAAATCTCTTTTCTCGCCACGGGTTTGATAAGTGATTTTAAACAAAAATTGCTTGTTAAAATTTCTTCGTTATTACCTGTCTTTGGTGATCCATCAAAACAATTTTAAGATTCTTCCGATTACGTACTTTTACAGTGATTCTGTGTGCGAATGGAAGAGAATGGGTTTACACCGTGGTGAGCGAAATTTGATTGCAGCAGAACATCTCAATTTAATCAAAGGCTTGCCAAGATCCAAGGAAAATGCTCTTCCCATTACGTGAAATCAGCGAAATAATATACGAAATTGCTAAATAGCCAGGCTGGAATCTCTACCTCGCGTATGAAAAACACAGTTAATATAGGAACACTTATAGCAATATTTATCGGTTATACTCAATGTACAGTAGCTGCACGATACCCGGACCGATGAACGAAGGAATAGCACTGAACAATGTATTGTCTCTACTCAATGCAATTGAAGCCGTAGTTGTTATCCCTTGTATTCGCAATGGTTAGTTTTTGTACGATAAATGATTTATGTACGTGTGATATTCTCTATTGTAATGATGTCAGTTTGTCGCGAGAATGTGTTATAGGAGACGATTTTCTCAAGTCTATGTACAGTTTTATTTATTGCATTACTGGGGGAGGTTGAGGAGGACATTTTGACCAACGGGAAGATATGAGACTTGGCGAGAACGTGACAGCTGGTACGCAATGTCTTCGGCGGCTTCGATTCTCCTAAGCTCAACCAGACCGTCGCCAGCTTCGCCGAACGCTTTGGCGAGCAGAAGTGCAGCCTGTGCGTCACCTTCCGCACTTATGACGGCTGCCTTCTTCTGTTGTTCGGCTTTTTCTACGAGGAAACGCGCCTTCTCCGCGTCCTGCTGGGCGACCTGCTTCAACTCAACAGCTTGCGTGAACTCTTTGCCGAATGTCAAGTGTGTCTGAAAATAAAATCATTTAAATCAAAGTTCGACATTGGCGAAATCGGGTGATATACGCCACGCAGGGCGGTACTTACAATTGAAATATCGTCCAGAATTACTCCGAACTGAGCAGCACGTTCCGTCAAATCTTCGTTAACTTTCTGAGATACCATTTCACGTTGAGTGATTAATTCCCCAGCGTCAAATTGCGCTACCACAGCCTTCAACACTTCCGTAGTAATTGATGGCAGTACTCGTTCTTCATAATCAACTCCAAGAACAGTATAAATTTTCGGCAGAGATTCTGGTATCGGCCTGAACAATATACGCAACGTGATATTCACATTTTGCAAGTCCTTACTTCCTGTAATGACTGGGACGTTTCTTGGGCGTGATCTAATGTCAAACATGATAGGTCTCTGAACCCAGGGAATGAAAAAATGCGTCCCTTCACCCACTACTGTATTCTTTACCCCGGCAAATCTATCGAATATTACCGCTCTGTACCCTCCGTCAACTGAAACACACATTAAATCATTGTAACACTTTTTTCCTTGCAATTATTTTCTTCAACAAGGTTATCCCTGAATTAATCACAAAATGAGGAAACTTTTATGTTGGATGGAGTGGTGATTAAATCAAAGCATCAAATAATATTTCGTTAACAGTATTTTAGAACACAATTATCATCTCAACCGATTTGGATTTACGAGGTTGTTATCTGGAGTTTATCTGTACATGATTTGAAAATGCTGACACATTTTACAGTGAGAGACTCAGAGGCATAAGCCAGAATAAAATTTAAGTTGAACTTCAAACATTGTTCATCTATTATTTCAATAAACCTTAAAATTACATTATAAATTCCGGCTATAGCATAATAATATTAGAACTACTCCTGTCAGAGTCGTATTTCATCGTGTCAAGTTTATTCAAAATATAATCATAGGTATTTTACTTGGTGCATTTGACAACTCAGCAAATAGAGTATTGTGGAAAAATAACAAAATGCAACAAACCATTATAGAGGGCAGAATTGACTACACCACCAACAAGAGCCACTCCAAGGCCCACCTGGCCGATCCTGTTGAATAAATTTGCTGCCATATTTTCGTAGCGGACCTGGATATAAAAAAACTTTATTAATTTTTATACTTTTGGACTGAACGTTATAAGAAATTATTGATTTATCATTTGTGAGAGTAAAATCTGATGTAACAGTAGCTTTAATTTATGTGTACCAAGTCTAACCTAAAAAAAGTTACATCTCACAGCTCAAATTTGGTACAAGGGATTTTCTCAATCTTAATTCTATACGCCTGTAAGAAAATGAAGTGAAACACAATACCTTGGGACACTGAGAATCACCAGAAATATTACAAAATATGTGTAAACATTGGGAAGATAGCTCGTCGCAATTAAGCCGACCGGGCTCTTTTTAACCGGACAATTCTCAAGAATACTCGTGTGTCCATTTTACGTAATACAACAATAAGAATATTGTGAAAAACAATGATTAAAAGTTGCCTGCATAATAATGAATTACTTACGTAATTGACGGCGTTTTCCGAGTCTTTTTAGCAGTTTTTCTCCTCGTGCCGCGATGCTGGTCGATAAAGGAAAATGGATTCCGGCAATACAGCCTGCTGAAAGAACGACGAGCCGGCACAGGCGTAGGTTGCAGGCCGCAAAGCGATACCCTGATACTGCATAACCTCTCACTTCTCTATTGGTTCCTTCCACTCAGTTGACTTCGTGATTGGTCAATTCTCCTGTCTCAAAATGCTCGCGACGTGGGGGTAGACATCGCGTGTATTTCACTTGCCGGCCCGATATTCCGTTCAGATCGTGGACTGATTTTCACGCATGCGTATGGATGCTCGCAATCGTGCGTATTTATACGCCTGCGGGTAGGCAGCATGCTATTCGTTTCATAAAAAGTATGTGCCTATAGTACGGCGTGATTTTTTCACGCCTGGGATCAGGCAATGCGCGACTCGTTCCATTAAAATCATTAAAATTGCTCGATACGCACCAGGAAAGCAAATCTTACACAGGTGTAGAAAGCATAGAAGACATCGTGCAGGGTAATAAGGAGCGTTACTTGCACCAGCACTGACATTTTCTGTTGGATAGAGCATACTACTAAGTATGTGCGCTTGTTTATGCAATTTCGCATTGTCGAATTCAATGAAAACTCGTGATAGGTGTAGACGAAAGCCGGTAGCGCTCGAAGCCAGATCCCTATCTTAGCAACTGCGGAGGCAGCCAACCACGTTCGAAAATTAATTCTTTGCACCTCAAATTACAAAAAACAAATATTCTTGAACCATTTTCGAATGATGTTTTTTGAAACTGTCTGGAAGTTACATAAGATGGTTTCCAGACTATAATTGTTTTTTTGTTTTTCAAGAAGAATCACAACCTAGTAATTGAGTTCACCCATTTTATCACTAGGATTCGTTAACAATGTGAAATCTTTCCAACAGTCTAATAACAATTGTTCCATTGATTTGTTTCATGTGAAAATTGTTATAAGTTCACTCCACAATAAAATTTTCAGATAAATCAGAATTGACAGATAATTCATTTAACACGTGGTGTGGCTAACAAGAAAAAGTTACATTGAGTATTTAAATTTGCGGAGCTGTACAAACCTTTAAACGGATAACGGTTTTCGCAGCGAATAACTCCAGTCTTTACCTGTAGATGTTGAGATACCTCCATAAAACGACAATTCATTACTAACTTTTAGTAAGCACAGCCGCTCTTAATCTCCAGCGCTTTTAAATGCCCAAATGAGTTTTTATGAAAACTAATTGCAAATTACACGTCTACCTCGTAACATCATGACTAAAACTGATTTTCTTTTCTGGGCTGTTTATTACAGTACTTACTTCTCTACCCGAATACCTTCTGTATTTGGTCGCCAAAATTTCAGCAAAAATTTATGTGAACCTGGGTCACTACGCACTGAAAAATACTCCAAAAGTAAACGCGCCCCCGGGTGGGCTCGAACCACCAACCTTTCGGTTAACAGCCGAACGCGCTAGCCGATTGCGCCACGGAGGCGGTTGGGGTGGGAAAAAAATGTGTTCAAATCCAATGTAGTTGTGTTTTTCAGTATGTTTGGTGATAGCTTATATGAAAACAAAATTGACGAAATGAAAGAAAAATGATTTACTCCAAAATTTACGGTTTTTTTTTTTCTTTTTTTTGCATTGAATCTTGGTGATTGAAAAAGGAGATTTCCAATCTTTTGAAATCAAATTTAATTACAGTGTTCCATTACAATATGACAATTTCTTAAGTATTTCGAAGTGATGAAACCAAAAATTAGCCGATAATGGGATGTGGTGTGCTACGCGACACAAAGATTCTAAAATCAGACAGTTGAACCAAATCGATGGAAAACAATTGGAAATTGCACATGGTGCTCATATTATCACATTTACATTGAAATACAATAATTTTTTCCGTTCATAGACGTACCTTAAGGGAGCTTTCCAGTGTGACAGCCCGAAAAATCGCTGTTTTTCGCGATTTTTTTTTTTTAAGAAAAAATAATCTAATCGGTCTGGTTTTTTTTTTGTATATTAATTGGGTATTGAAGAATACTAAACAATTTTTTCAAGATCGATTTATTTATTAATTAATATCTATAAAAATGATGAAACAATTGTTGCAGAAAATGCACTTGGATGTGGTGTCCACGTTGGGGGTCACAATTTTGATCTGAAACAAAAAACACAAAAAGATTATTGATCGGTATATAATTGGCTTTCGTGCTATGGAGGCTTTTTTCTTTTTTTTTTTTTTTGCAAAAATGGCGCCGGTTTGAACAAAAAGTATCGATTTTAGCATTTTTTTTGACAGTTTTTTTTACAAAAAAATAGGAAGATGTCAAAAAAAAAAAAAAAGCTTCCATAGCACGATAAACAATGACGTTAAGAATATTGTGTAAAAAATTCAACTCGATAGCTTTAAAACTCTGCCCTCCAAGTTGGACACCGTTTTGAAAAATGCTGTTTCGAGAAAAACGCGTTCAAAGTTTCAAGTGAGGAAATTTTAGGTAAATCGTTTACTTACGGTCAATCAGCGATGCCAGGTCCGTACAATATCCCTTCTGCTTCTTCGAAAAGATCGTGCTCAATGGATTGTTCAGTCCGACGAGCTGTCCTCGCCTCTTTGCTATCCAGGGACGCCCGGCGGTTTGCTTGGATGATGCGCGCATTCTTGTACTTAGCGGCAAAATCTGCGGCGCTCGGCCCTATCGTGCATCCCATCGTCTTCAAAATTTTTAAAATTGGGTCGTAACCTTCATTGAAGGTGCACACAGCACACTGCGTAGCGATTTCTACTATCTGCTTGCCGCAGAATACGTGCTTTGGGGCTAGTTGCCACACGCAGTGATTGATTGATTTTCAAGAATTTAGCACGCCATCCGCTTTTTTTTTTGAAAATTGAGTGCGACAAAAAAATAAGTCGCGCGACTAATTTACGGCTAATTAACGGCAAATTATGCAATAGTCCGAATTCACATTTTCGACAATTGGCGAACCAAGTTCATGTACGTGCAGGTAGGAACGAGACAATAGAAATAACAGTCGCACGGGCAGACGGCCGACGCGGCAGCTGTAGCGCTCCGTTGCCTTCTTCCAAAAAATGCTGTACAGTAACCGAAATAATCTGAATTTCGGCATGAAAATTTCAGGGAATATTCGGAAGAGTGTATACTATTCGATAAAGCAAAAAAAAAAAAATCGATTTTTTGAAAATTTCACACTGGAAAGCTCCCTTAAGTTCAATATCTTCAAATAGACTGACGTATACATTGAATCGCTTTCATTAATCTAGAAATATATATAAACCTGCGATAATATTGTATCAAGTTATCTACGCCTTATATCCAATATAGCAACAAGAATTCACTGATCATAAATTGAACAATTCCTATTCTGATGTATGAGCGAATAAGATATTTCTTTCGCCAGATTAGATAACCGTAGACAAAATGATTACTCCGAATAATCATTTAGAATTTGTAAGCAGACAGTCGTCACCTGCAGGTATACACAGACCATAATATATTCCGTGTGTAAGAAAAAGGATCACGACATTTGTTTCACTTCCACTTTATACTTGCCCGAATTGTACTGTTCAATTGCCTATTATATCGTTCAGAATATCAATTTGGTGCTTACGCCGCTAGTTCCGAAATTAATTTGGATCGTCGTATTTGATTTTGGTCAGGAATTTGCAGCTGACAGCATTATTAACCGTGTAACTCCAACGATCAAAGCTAGCCGCTGACTAACTCGACTACA
The DNA here is from genome assembly GCF_021901495.1 of Neodiprion virginianus. Classification (NCBI taxonomy): domain Eukaryota; kingdom Metazoa; phylum Arthropoda; class Insecta; order Hymenoptera; family Diprionidae; genus Neodiprion; species Neodiprion virginianus. Next base: position 13,761,483 of record NC_060878.1, read on the forward strand.
CGTAGCTATTATAGATCGTACTGATTAGAGAAAAAACAGAGCCGTTGATAACACGCCGCGGTAGTGATAAAGGGTGTACGGACTGGTAGGAATATCGCGCCTATTCATCCAGCGGTAAAATCACAATTCACATTTCACATTTCACAGACAATAACAATTGTAGTCTTCACACAAGTGTCAAAGTGACTATTGGCAAAGTAAAAAAATGGAATAACACAGCTTTAAAATGGGTACACCAGAAAATAGTGAGAGTCGAAATTTTCCCTACACTTTGGTGAGTCATCTGCTTTTGATAAGTCATCGCAATTTTACATTTAACCCGAATTAACCTGTATTATAATGCAAAGATTCCGAGTAACTTATTCAATCTTTGTAATATCCAATCACTTTCTCATTTCACTTTCAAAAATAGGGTGACCACGTGTGGTTTTCAGCGGATAAAACAGGTGAATTTGAAATACCATGGGGAGGCAAGATCGTCGCCATCAACAAGCACCAGGTCATGGTGGAGCACGATGCTGGAAAGGTAAAATTGCAGACGTAATTGAAGGCCTCTGTTTTCAAGAATCCGTGCAGAAATAACCTAAAATTAATCTTCGTCAGACACGTAACCTACAGTATATGATGCATACTTATACATTAGATCATCATATTCGACGTTATTACTGATCAGATAAGCCTCACCTGATTACACATTCTTCAAGGATCAACTGTACTTCACCCATACATTGCCCTGCTCTTGACACATCGCTACTGTAGTTTGTAATAACAATTTCCATGTATAGTTGAAAACTAATTTTTATCCAGTACGATACGATTATCTAATCGTAGTTCAAATCATCAAATCATATTGTCTGTACCGCGAGGCGTTAATATGATTTATGGCAGAGCTATATTTTCGGAATTCAGATTTCATTTTTAATCTGTCACAGCTTTTGCCAAAACAAAACCCGTACTGATTTCTTAGATGATCTCTTGTGCAGACAGAGTAGTAATCGTAATTATACAGTATCATCAAAAAAACGCCCTATCTTCATTTTCGGCATTTTGATGGACGGTCTCTTGACAAATATTATCGTCCTTTAGGTTCCCATGAAAATAACGATGAGTCAGATCATCAAACCAATGCATGCGTCCTCCGTATCTGGAGTCGAGGACATGATTGAATTGGGAGATCTACAAGAGTATGCTATCCTCAAGAATTTACACGCCCGTTACAATAAGAACCTTATCTACGTAAGTTAGAACATCAAATATATGAGTTAATTGCCATATGTCCATTTAATGAATGCATGAATGCATTTATATAAAAAAATATATATATTTTTGTATACATCCAGACGTATACCGGGAATCTGTTGGTCGCAGTAAACCCCTACCAGGTCTTGAATATTTATACGAATCAAGAAATTGAGATGTTCAGAGGTAAAAAGTTGGGTGAAATGCCACCTCATATTTTTGCCATCGGCGACAACTCTTTCTCGCAGATGAAAGAATCTGGAGATGATCAGTGCATCGTTATCAGGTACAACCTCTAAGTTATCTTCATTCGATATGCTCAAACATTGATTGCATGATAACAAATACACTTGAGAAATACCAAATTGATGTTTATTCCAACAGCGGAGAAAGTGGTGCAGGAAAAACAGAAAGTACCAAATTAATTCTTCAATATTTGGCGGCCATAAGTGGAAGGCATTCTTGGATAGAGCAGCAAATTCTTCAAGCCAATCCAATTCTTGAGGGTAAAATTTTGATTTCTGGAAAATAATAGATTGTAGTAACAACAAACACAACGATGAAACGGTTGAACCAAAGTGTTTTGTAAATTGTTTCAGCATTTGGAAACGCGAAGACCGTTCGCAACGACAATTCATCTCGTTTTGGGAAATACATCGACATCAATTTTAACAAGAAGGGTGTCATCGAGGGCGCTCGTATCGAACAATACCTGTTAGAAAAATGCCGAATTGTATCACAGGCAAAAGGCGAGCGTAACTACCACATTTTCTACTCGATTTTGGCCGGCCTATCGAAAGAGGAAAAACAGAAATTAGATCTCTTCGACGGAGCGAAATACCAATACTTAGTTGAGGTACGAACACAACACCTAAACACCTACTTCTGTAGTAGGAAATTGTTTACTGATGCGTATAAATGATATCCATTCCTTTTTCAAGGGAACGAAAATCATTTGCGAGGGTCGAGTGGATGCCGAAGACTTTTTGGAGGTACGGGCTGCTATGAAAGTCTTGACTTTCGACGACGATGAATTTTGGAACATCATGACAATACTTGCTGGCATATTGCACATTGGGAACATTACTTACAAGCCCGTAACAGTTGGTCAGTGTTGATATTACATTTCAATCCAATTCAAATATAATAGTAGCTAATGGCATAGCAAGGCCAAAGATTCAACAATGATTGTTTTTTTCTACTTTCTCAGCGAATATGGATGCCACGGAGATTACGGATATGAAAAATTTAAAAAGAGTCGCAAAAATTCTTGGTGTATCGGAACAAGGTGTTATTGATGCTTTTACAAAGAAAACAATATTTGCACATGGCGAACGAGTGGTAAGAATATTTGTACTGTTTTTAACTCTTTCTTTGAATATTCGCTCATACTATTTTCATTTAATATAGGTAAGCAATTTATCGAAAGATCAAGCCACTGAAATGCGAGATTCGTTCGTAAAGGCGATTTACGGCCGGCTATTTATCATGATCGTTGACAAAATCAATGACACGATATTCAAACCAAAAGTATACACAAAAAACTCTATCGGTGTTTTGGATATATTTGGATTCGAGAATTTTGACAGCAACAGTTTCGAGCAGCTTTGCATAAATTACACGAACGAACATCTCCAACAATTCTTCGTTCAGCATATATTCAAAATGGAACAGCAGGACTACAGCAACGAGGGTATTTCTTGGCAGCATATCGAATTCGTCGATAATCAAGTTGTGTTGGATTTGATTGGGACGAAAGCGGTCAACATCATGGCACTCATAGACGAAGAAAGCAAATTCCCGAAGGTCAGTAATCGTATGATGACTGAATTCTACTGCTTACAGTAAAGTAAAACCAATGATCAATTAGCAATGTTCGAATTCTCCTTAGAAATGATGAACAGTATGGTAATCATAATTTCGAGTATACGCGATTTAACAGGGAACGGACAAGACAATGCTGGCCAAAGTGCATCAAGTGCACGGAAAGAACGCTTACTACGTCAAACCGAAATCGGACACCATAGAATCATTCGGTATAAAACACTACGCAGGCACGGTTCTTTACCAGGTTGCTGGTTTCCTCGAAAAGAATCGAGACACTTTCTCCACCGATATGATTCAGCTGGTCTCCATATCGCAGAACACGTTCCTCAAGTCTCTCTTCACTGACGAGTTGTCGGGGACCGAACGGGACGGAAAGAAAAGATGGCCAACCCTGTCCTCCGAGTTTCGAAGCTCGTTGGAATTGCTGATGAGAACTCTGGGGAGCTGCCATCCGTACTTTGTCAGATGCATAAAACCGAATGAAGAGAAAAAGCCTCTGGTAAGTCATCGGAGGAAGAATGGACCATCTTTGTACGCTTCTTGCCGTATGAAACGAACAATACTTCCTGAATAATGTTACAGTTGTTCGATCGCGCTCTATGCTGCCGTCAACTGCGATATTCGGGCATGATGGAAACCGCAAAGATTCGTCGTGCAGGATATCCTATCCGATACAACTTCGTGGAGTTCGTGAATCGATTCCGACACCTTGCTCCCGGAATCCCACCATCTCACAAGGTAGATGTGAGAGAAGCTGCTAAACAAATTTGTATGAACACCCTCGGCAAGAGTGACATGGAGTACCAGATTGGACACACAAAGGTTTTCCTCAAGGACCAACAGGATGTCTTTCTGGAACAGGAAAGGAGTCGAGTGCTAGCTAAATACATTTTAATCATTCAAAGAAACATTAGAAAATGGATATGCAGAAGAAGGTAAGCAATTCTGGACAACAGTGGGCGTCGAAAACACAAAAGAACTTCCAAATTGTTCTCATGTTTCATTGAAATCTCGTAATAACAAAACTTCAATCCGCTCCTGCAGATATTTGAGATTGAAGAACGGGACTATTCTAATGCAGAGAGTACATCGTGGCAATGTCGTCCGGAAGCGGTACACTATCATACGTACCGGTTATCTACGCCTGCAGGCTCAAATTCGATCTCGACAGTTAACGCATGCCTTCAAACTCAAGAGGAAATACATCATACGTATTCAGGTAATCTTTTATATAAAACAAAACGTACGCAATAGTTTTATGGAACCGTTTCACATTGTTAATAACGAAAATCAGCTACAACCGATATCGCTTAAATTACTTCTCGTTCTCACTGAATATCGCAAGTGTTTCGTTTATTATAAATCACATTCTTCTGTTTGTTTAAGGCAACGTGCCGTGGTTACCTCGTCCGAAAACTGTGCATCGAGAAATCTCAGGTACGTATTAATGCCATTTTAACTTTTACGGAGAGCCCAAAGCATCCAATTCGTTATACCTTCTCTCACCCATGTGTACATTTCTTTCATACGATGTGCGATTTAACTCATAAATTAGAGGGCCTCAGATGCTAAAATCTGATTTTCTAAGTTTATTCTTTTTCCAATCTATGCCATAACCAGGACCGATGTACATCACGGAAGGCCGCACGAAGCACTAAGTCGTTTGGCACGGACTGTTACTGCGGCATTTTCAGATACATTTCGAATATCTTTACTAAATGTTCAAAAATATTGTAGTAAACACGCATCCGTATAAACAATGCATGCATCGACATGGACAAATTTTCTCGCTTTATAATTACTCCGGAAAAATACTGATTTTAAGTCAGCAAAGTTATGTATCTTCCACGTTGAAGGTCGTTCAATTCTATTTCGAAGGTAGAGCAAATCTGTGTCCATCAAATTAATCCATATAAGAGTACAAATCATATAGCTCGAGATTACCGGCAAATCCTATTAAAAGAGTACCAACTACTTGTGTTGAAATATTTAAAAAATAGTGGAGAAAGAAACGTGCTCTGGAACTGGAAGGCATCCGCAAGGAGGAAGAATCGCAGCTAAAGGCATCGGGAAACAAGCAGTACAAGGAAATAGCGGATGTCAATCATCAACAACGTCTTGTAGAACTCCAGAAAGAATTAGCCACTTTTGAAAAGATAGATCCCGAATCAGTAAAAGAGCCTGATCCGGTTGGGGAAAACAACATCGACAACATCTTCGAATTTCTTGAAAAAGAACCTAGACATTCCGTTTCTAAGAAGCCAACTGGGGAAATATTCGGTGTATGTATTCAAACAGTAAATCATAATTGTAAATACGTTAATAGGCAGTGTAGATACGGTTTTCACATTTTTATTCTATTCGTACAGGATCTCGTAAAAACGAAAGCAGAGAGCAACGAGGATAATGATGTTATCGAAATTCCCGAAGACGACGAGGAAGAGCAAGAGGATCTCACCGAGTACCAATTCCGAAAATTTGCAGCCACCTACTTTACAGCCAGTATCCTTCCACAGTACTCTAAGAGGCCCTTGAAGCATTCTCTGTTGGACCTTCCGTTTCCACACGACCAATTAGTACGTTAAAAATTAACAAAACGTAGACATGAAGCATTCTAATGCTAACAAATTTTCTTCAGGCTGCCCAAGCACTATGGATAACTATTCTGCGGTTCATGGGAGACCTCCCAGAGCCAAGAAACGCTACGGAGATCGTCGATAACAAACCGGTCATGAATACCGTATCGGAAACGTTGAGGAAGGGTTGGAGCAAGAGCAAAGAATATCAAGATCTCTACAGAAATGGAGAAAGAAAGCTGATTCACATGACCCTAAAGAAACAGAACAAACTCAACGAAGATATTAGAAAAGGCAAATATTTATCGTTGCATTCACAAAACTTACTACTACTGAAATGTGATTGTCACGTAATGTAAATTACTCTACCAACTTCGGCAGGTATCGTCAACGATGAATATGGTAACCAAGAGTATCAATTGTGGCTGCAACGCAGAAGCACAAACCTTGAGAAGCTGCACTTCATCATAGGCCACGGAATCCTACGACCTGAACTACGAGACGAAATCTACTGTCAAATTGTTAAGCAACTAATCAACAACCCGACCAAAGCCTCTCATGCCAGAGGTTGGATCTTGCTTTCGCTCTGCATCGGATGTTTCGCACCATCTGACAAATTTATCAATTACTTACGAGCATTCATTCACATCGGACCCCCGGGATACGCTCCTTACTGTAACAAGCGTTTGGTAAGGACGTACCGAAACGGGACGAGAACTCAGCCTCCCAGCTGGATTGAACTCCAGACAACCAAACTCAGGAAGCCGATTCTGCTGACGATCACTTTCATGGACGGAAACTCGAAGGTTATTGAAGCTGACTCCGCAAGCACTGCAGAAGAAGTCATAAACACCATAGCAAAGAGCGTTACTCTCAAAGATACCTTCGGTTTCTCACTATTCGTCACTCTGTATGACAAAGTGTTATCCCTAGGGGCTGGAAAGTAAGTATACACGTAATCACTTGTACCTGAAACGTGATCGGATATATTCATATGTTCCTGCTTTTACTTTAGGGATCATGTAATGGACGCAATATCGCAATGTGAACAATACGCCAAAGAACAGGGACAACCGGAGCGAAGCGCACCTTGGAGGCTGTTCTTCAGAAAGGAGATATTTGCACCTTGGCACGATCCAGGTCTAGACAAAGTTGCCACCAACCTCATTTACCATCAAATTGTTCGGGGTGTTAAGTACGGAGAGTACAGATGCAGCAGTGTAAGTAACTATTTGTGAATAGTTACAACGATAGACGTAAACTGCTGCTTTATCTCTTCAGGAAGGTGACATCGCGATGTTGGTTGCCCAACAGCTTTACATTGACCATCAGAAGAATTTCACTAATGAAAACGTGAAGACAGCTCTGCCTATATATATACCAAATCACCTACTTCAAGGAGAGCATGTCTTACCAAAATGGGAAAAACTGGTCATCGATGCTTTCAATAAGGTGATGTACCAATTCGTGATTTCTTTCACTTCAGCACATTGTTTTCTTTCTTGAATGAGTGAAAATGAACGTAATCATTCTTTATGTTATTCTCAGAATCTCAACGTCATTGAAGCGGTACCAACAATTCATGCAAAGGAAGACGTCGTCATGTTCGCAAAATTGACTTGGCCTATTCTTTTCTCACGATTCTACGAAGCAAAGCGCGTTTCTGGGCCAGAACTGCCACAGGACAACATCATTATCGCAGTCAACTGGACTGGCGTATATTTTGTGGATAATCAAGAACAAATGCTTCTAGAATTATCTTATCCTGAAATATCTGAGATTTCATTTCAAAAGTAAACAAATCGTCATAGTCATGTATCATGTACTGCTGACGAGGGTGAACAATCTTGGAAATCTGTTACAGAATCAACGGAAGTTCGATAGAAAACTTGGTATTAGCTACCATTCAAAGAGAAGAGTTCATCTTCCAAAGTGCTGATGCTGAAGATCTTGCCAACCTAGTCAACTTCCTGATTGACGGGCTCAAGGAAAAATCACAATATGTCGTTGCCACGCAAGATTACAATAGTACAAGTAAGTGTATAAAATTATTGAATATTAAAGATTGACCAAAAATAATTATCTAATCTGTCCAATAGACGAAACACAATCCTTTTTACCCCTGAAAAAAGGAGATCTGATAAAGTTGACTGGTGGTTGTAACGGTTACACTATCATGACTTCACCTTGGGGCTACGGCGAATGCCGCGGATCACAGGGAGACTTCCCGTCAGAATACGTCTACGTCTTACCAACACTTAACAAACCTACGGAATCTATAATTGTGAGTTGATCCGCGCTCATAGGTTTAGCAACTATTTACTCAACCATGGTGAAAATGCCGAATAGATGAATCTGTCCCTACATAGCGAACTGTTCAGACTCTGCTCTCTTTGTCCGGTCTGCGTCTAGATCTAAACTTATCCATATTCCGAATAGATCCCTATACAGACCGGAAACAAAAACTGTATGGGATGCCAGAAGATTCTGTAAGGCACAGATGCACCTATCCATTATCGCATACGGTTTTTGTTTACGGCATGTATAGAGATCTATTCGGATCTCGTGCATATGGATGAGTTTACCAATATACAATATACAATAGAATCCGAATAGATCTTTATAAAAACAGGACGGATTCACTAATCCAGCATTTTTATCAGGAAGATTTTGCTAATTTTGAATGATTTTTTTTCAGGATATCTTCAAGACAGACTTTACCGGAGATGAATACAGCCACAGGCATCAAACGTACGCGTCGTTGCCACGTACAAAGAAACATACCCTGATGAAATTTGCTAGCGAGCATTTCAGAGAAAGCTACAATGTTCCCATCCCGCGTAGTGAGACTGGAGCTATTTCCACTGCTCGACGAAGTGCGCCAGAAGTTCTCTGGAAACACACGAGAGAACCAATGAAGGCACCGCTGTTGGCCAAACTTGGAGAAAGAACTGACGTCGCGCAGGAGGCCATTGGAATATTTACAAATATCTTGAAGTATATGGGAGATCCACCAAGTCACAGGCAACGCATCGGAACAGAATATACGAACCAGATATTCCGCGCGCCTCTGGAACACGTGAGCACTTATTTTCTATAGTTTAATCCGAATTTTTGGTATTACGCTCATTTTCATACTAGATGAGCTTCATATTTTTCTCGGTAATATATTTGACCATGTAATCTGTATGATTCTCAGGAACCTCTACGCGACGAAGTCTATTGCCAATTAATGAGGCAGGTGACCGAAAACCGTATACGGCTTAGTGAAGAACGTGGCTGGGAACTAATGTGGCTGGCTACTGGAGTCATGACTTGCAGTGGCCCGGTTCACAGGGAACTCACTCAATTCTTATCCTCTCAAAAGAATCCAATGGCCACCGAATGTCTTAACAGGATAAACAGGACAATGAAGAGCGGAAATAGAAAATACCCACCATACCTTTTGGAAGTGGAAGCAATCCGATTTAAGAGTATGCACATATTCCACAAGGTGTACTTCCCTGATGATAGCGACGAGGCCTTCGAGGTTTGATAATTTTTTCTTCTTCTCCTACAGAACCTGTCCTTGTGTTGTAATGCTTGAATATATAATTGACGCCTTACACGATCATGAGACTCATAAAAAAATGTATCTTCAGGTTCACTCCTCTACCAGGGCAATAGACATCTGCAATGATATTGCTGACAGATTGAAATTGAAGAGTAGCGACGGTTTCAGTCTGATCGTCAAGATTACGGACAAGGTCTTTTCTGTGCCGGAAAACTACTTCTTCTTCGATTTTGTCCATGAGTTGACTGAGTGGATGAAACAGTCAAGACCCTCGCGATCTACGGCGCCGATACAAGTTCAGTATCAAATATTCTTCATGAAGAAGCTCTGGACAAACGCTGTACCAGGCCGAGACAGAAACGCAGATACCATTTTCTACTATCACCAGGAGATGCCGAAGCTATTAAGGGGCTACCACAAGTGCGACAAACTTGACGCTATTAAACTTGCCGCGCTCATCTACAGAAGCAAGTATGGCGATAGCCGGACGGAACTTCAAGAAATCTCGTAAGCTTTATTTCCGGTGACAAAATTCAAATTAGATGCGGTTTGATCACTACCTCAATATGATGTTTTAGGCAAAAACTTCGAGAATACATTCCTTGTGACCTTCTGAAGCTGCTCAGTCCAAGTGATTGGAAGAAGTACATCGTTACAAGTTACAGTCAACAGTCAGGTACGATAATGCGTATTTTTATTTGATAGAAAATGTGATTAGATGTAGAAATGCTGAATGTGAATCTGGTAGTCTTGACTTTACAGACATTGTAAAAGCGGTTGTTATAATCAAGTGGACTCAAAATTACAGGTATGAGTGCAGACGATGCTAAGATACAATTCCTGCAAATCATTTACGAGTGGCCCACTTTTGGATCGGCGTTCTTTGAAGTCAAGCAAACAACGGAACCAAATTTCCCCCAGTTCGTTATTATTGCTATAAACAAATCGGGTGTAAACGTAATACATCCTCAGTCGAAGGATATCTTGGCTGTATATCCGTTCACAGAACTGTCTAATTGGTCGTCTGGAAATACTTACTTCCACATGGCTATCGGCAACTTTATGAAAGGCTCAAAACTGCTCTGTGAAACGGCGTTAGGATATAAAATGGACGATCTAATCTCATCCTACATAAATTATATGCGCAATAATCAAGAAAAACAGCGTACTAATCTGTTAGACTTTGACACCATATTGTGATACCTTTGCGAACGTCGGGCCCAACATGAATTTCCACTTTAAAGAATGGCGGCACTGAGTTACGGGGCATCTCATACTTAGGTAAGGAAAATATTATTGGTACATCAAAATAATAAAGCGCAGCTTGTACATTAAAAACCATCAAATTTATTCTCTTATCATAAATAATTTCATACAGTACGACTTAAAACTATTGTTATACATACCAAATTCGCATTACTTATGAATAAGATATAAGTGTAACTATAAATTACTGGAAACATTTAAAACATCCGTTTATCCAGTTGAAATGCGTGATTTTTCGGTTGTAGAACTCTACTTTCGCGGGAATTTTTTTCCGACTTTTCGATTTAACTTTGGGCATCGAGGGTGTACACTTTTGCCATGTGATACTTATGCTTTCCATCCAAATGTCCACAGAGACCCATCACTTTTCCCTGAAGGTCTTTTTCCATCATCAACATAACTGATATTCCGGTCCATTCGACAGTGAATTCGGCATAGGTTGTCTCAATCAGCAAACGGTTGTAGTGCCAAGCGGTCCTATAATTTCGATAACGAATACGCTTGTGAGAATACGCGTATAACCAAATGAGCCATGGTGATTTCCATGGAGTTTCGTTCACCAGATTTCGTTTTACCGCTTGGTAACTTACCGCAGCACATAGTCCTCGTCCTCAGGAACGATTACGCCGTTTTCGTGATCAATCACCAGACCATCAACAATCACTTTAGGACCAGAGGAAGAAGGAATGGCTTCTATCGTGTGGTTGGCGATGCTCATCATCATACCAAGCTTTTTAGGTTCGATAGACTTTACGAATACAGCAAATAAATGATCTACGTGATCGCCGGTTAGCAGAGTCCATTCGCCAGGAACGACGATCTTGTGGACGCCACCATCAGCATCCAGCAAAACATCAGGATAAATAGTACAGAATTCTATTGGTAAGAAAGAAGAAAAATTTTAGAGCTCAGTTGTTATTGCATCAAAAGTTTCTCAAATAACGTGCGATTCATCAATCATTTATACGTATATCTAATATTTACTTACTCAAGTTTTTTTCTCTTATATCATCAAGGAAAGACGAAGAAAACAATGTATTCTCCATCAGATAAGTCCAACCTTCATCGTCATCTTCCTCAATACCGGTATAGATCTCTCTGTATGTTGGGTTAAGTATGGTTAAATTGAGGAATTTGTCGTTCATAGAATATTCCATTGAAACCTCTATATGTCCTGGTAGTGATTTACGCGAGATGTCGTATGTAAGGTATTGTAATGAATCGAGCCGCAGGTAGTCAAGGAACAAATACATCCCAGACAAAAATTCACCCGAAATCTAGAATGAAAACATTATAGATAACTTGATGGTGATGACAATTTACCATTAATTTAAATTTCAACATTAGCTTCCAACTTACATTCGCGTAGGAGATCGAATAAATGTATTTTCGTAGTGTTGTACGTTGAATTGTTTCACTCAAACAATTTGGTGTTCTGGGAATTATCGAAGTCTCAGCGTAAAGATATGAAGGGTTATCAACATCTTTTTGGCATAACCCATAATCCTTGGCATTTTTGTACCCTTCCCTTTGTTCGTCTGAGAGCTGAGCTTTTCCGGTAATCATAACTGATATCCCATCATCGACACAGGCATCGTCCTCGGTTTCTCCAACGAACAACGTCAAGTTTGTATACGACTTTTGCTTCGGGAACTGAATCTGATCGAAAGGATCGATTTGTGTTGTCGGATAGCTGTTGTAATTATCCAGGCAAATCTGAAATTATTAATTTGTTGTCATCAAAATAAAAAAAAAAAAAAACTCGAGATAGTCATACTGCGCATACCTTGAGGTTCTTTTGCCCCGGTATAATTCTCGTCACGTGGAGTCGCAGATGATCGTTGACGTGCCCTTCGGGCGAACTGAACTGGCCCTTTACAGTCCACGTCTGACGAGGGGCTTTCGTTATAGCTGCTGTGGTTTCAAACGTTGCATCAAAACGATACTTTTCAGCAGGGAACAAGCTCAACTTTTTCGAGATTGGTATGTCATGGTCGAAGTGCATGCTAACTGTGAACTAAAAGAGGTACTCCATTATACATGTTTCAGAAAAAATTGATCGCTCTACCGTCGATCTTATCAAGATTCGGAAAAGGAATTGAATTTGATTGGTCAGATAATTTACTAACTTCGGAGGTAGGATAAACAGCGCTGGGTTCCACTTTCATAATGTATCCACACATCCCCCTTTCGGGATAGTTAAGTGTGTAAAGGTAGTATTCTCGTAGTGTGGCAAGGACAAATATTCCATCATCGTACCTGAAGCAATATCAGAGGTAGTAATGATGTTAGTAATTGAAAAAACTAAGATTGTGTGAAAGACAAATGAAACTTACCTGAAATTTTCTTGGGAATCATCCAACATGTCTGTCAACAGTTTAAACTGATAGCCTGGTGCGACGTCTCTCTCGCAATTATATTCGTTAACACTGAAACTCAGTCCCGTATCTTTCGAGTCGTAATTGAGTAGTGTTGTATTTTTTCGGTAGCTTGAACCCTTGGAAACAAGCTCGATAGGGTGACAACTTGGACAATGCTGGTGGAGTATGCCTTGTTCTGCATCCATAACAAGTACGTAATTTCTTATGTCTAATCGCACACCAGTAACGGAATATTGGGTTAAGGGCAGCCTGGGGAAAATTAGCTTCACGCTTGCAGTTTTCAAGTTCAACCCAATGCTCATCGCGAATGGTAGACTGACCTCGAAGGCTGATACTCGTCGAACAGCATGCCAAGCGTCAATAATTGGATTGTAGACTTCCATGGAATAATAGCCATCGCGCCAGTCCCGTAGCACAGCTTCTATTTTCATGGCAATCAGAGCAGAATCTTCGAATCCTGTGACTTTTCCTTGTAATGCCATGACGTGCGGAACTTTGTTGTAAAAAAGAGTTGGCAGGCCAAGATCATTCGGCACCTGCATGGCATAAAGCTCATCAAAGGTAATATCTTGCAAACCAAGTTTCATATCTTGTGCCATTCTGATCAAATGCGTTAACTCTGGTTTTCCTGAAAACGTATCTTCATCGTAGTATCGGACTAATACTGTGCGTCCCTGAACCATGACCATTACTTCGATATGGATCGGTTTATTACGAGGCATGTCTTGGCTGGCCCTTTTTAACAGGGCTTCTATTTTTTCCGTATGCAAATGCGGTTCTTTTAAATCATTATCCATAATGTCATTGACAATATCAAATTCGAAACCCTCTACGCGAATCCAAACCTGCATTTATAAGAATATTGTTCTACACATAATTTAACTAACAGACAAGCATGGTTTTGCGGAGCTGATTATTTGGTAGACACTTACCGACACAGCGTTGATAGGTTTGCGTCTTTTTATTATATCATACTCAATGAAGGCGGCAGTAGGCGCGCCGTTCTCTTCACCGTAAGCAATGAAAACCTTGGCAGCCTCTCCAAATCCAAACTTCTTATTTTCATAATCGATTTCGCTGAAACCGGTCAGAGTGTCAGAATTTTCTCGTACAGTGATGACGCGCAGGATCTGGGCTGCCTTTTCCTTTACAGGTATCAAACAAGGATTGGCTGAATGTGCTAAACTCTTTATGGTTGTGTAATAATGATTATATAAATGTTCATTTTTCTCCTCGGTCATGAACCAATACAGCTGCATCAAACGGTCTATTCGGTGTGATTTCTCAAGCAGAATATTATATGCCCAAATTCTGATGCTCAACATTAACTCGGTATCGGCCATAAGGGGCCAAAAGAGGTCATCGATGTATTCTGTCGCAAGAGGGGCCCTCCAGAAGACCATAATTGCATGGAAACGAATGTACTCCGGCTTCTTGGAGACCTTCAAGTCACCGCGTACAATTGGTTCTAAAAGTTTGTGTACGTCGCCAATCTGAATATTCCTCATACCATAAATGTAGACCAACTTCATATCGAACGACGTTTCACCTATTAAGCAATTTTGATACAGTGTCCTAATTTAAACAGGTTCAACCTATCTCTTTGTTTCAGTAAACCAGAGGGATTGCACATGATCGGACTGCAAACCTAAAGCAGTACTCATTACATCAGATTTACACGATACTCACTCATAACATGATCGAAATAGTGATTCACATATTTGCTGACCAGTGCCGGATTTAGAGTATGATAGTATTTCTGATGCTTGTGCGTTTTGTAAATCATAGTTGCGAAGGTGAGGATTCCAGCTTTACGGACGTCCAATGGTACCTCAGATCCCAAACTCATAAGGTCTTCCATTTCGACCAACAACTCCTCCGTAGGGAAACGGATGTAGTTTGCCAGCTTGCCCAGCATAGAAAGAGCAATCATTTCTTCGATTTTACCATTACGGATGTTGTTTCGAGTGAATAAAGTAGTAGCATTAGTCCCAGCGTAAGGCACCACGTGCAGAAAGAGCTTTCTAAATTAAATTAATTATTGTGACAGTCATTTTTCGATAAAATAACAACTGCATTAAAAACACTTACGTAATAGTTTCGTTCCTCTCGAAACCTCCACCAGCGATATTTTTTAAAACTTCTTCAAGTGATGGGACGTCCATTAAAGTTATCACATCTAAAATGTGGTTCATTTTTTGACCGTGCTCCGCTTCGGGTGACACTATTTCAACATTATTTTTCAACATATAGTCAGCAGCTTCTTCAAGCAATTTTATCAACTTTGTCACCAAAATCTCGAGATTGACAACATGACGTCCGTAGGTATGGTCTATACCGGCATCAACGGCGTAAGTACTTCGTGACTTTTCGAATGCTATGTCACTCACAGTTATTGCTGTTTGTATGTCAAATTTAGCCAAGGAAATACTGTCCAGTGACTCTACGGATTCAAGATCGATAGTCTGACTGTAAAGAATGGAAGTATAATGAACAAATAGCTACACGTAGTAGTAACACGAAGTGACAATATTCAAGAAAGCGAAATCTCTTACTTAACAAGAATGTAATGAGCCTCAGATTCAGTTCTCCATGGGAAATAGTTCAAGACTCCATGGGCGTGCACAGTTTTAATAAGAAGGTGATCGACATTATTTTCAATCTGAAAGACTCTTCGACTAACAGCATTCACATCTTCCTACAAAGAACAAAAAAATCAAAATTATACTTGCGCGTCCGTAGGCTTACAAGTCAATGTAGAATTTGTCACCTGGGTACCCAACTAGCGTTTTATTACCTCTACCGGAATAAGGCAACCTTGAAATTCCTGAGAATCAAAGGTGTCTTGATCAAATTTGGTACAACTCATCGGATCCATGTTTTTTGTTACAGTGAAATGCTTCTCTCCGAGCATTTTCGCTCCTTTGAGATTGTAGGTAACGGAACACTCACCATACACAGTATTCTGGTAAAGATAATACAAAGTAAGTATTCAATCGTGAAGATACGTTGGGAGATTATTACGGGAGTAATAGTTATAACCTACCTCGCGAGTAACAAAAAGGTGCGATTTAATGGGCGTCTCAAGTTTCATGGCCGATACGTCCAACTGGAGTATGGAAACGATTGATTTTTTCATATTTACAGACCATCCGGCCTCATGCCCATTCACCAAGAGATTTTTCACCTAGGATTAAAAAGATTAAAGACTTTCAAAACTAATGGTTAAAATGGATAATTTCAAGTCTTAATTTCACCTTAAGATGACATTTGAAAGTACAAATTTGGGAGACCAGAGCTTTAATTCTTATGTACCTTGCCATTGTCGTCGAAGACAACGATAAAGGGATCGTTCAGAACTCCAGCAATGTCGGGAAGAGGGAGGAAATTATTTTCGATTTTGTCGGAATGACTTATGGCACCATTTCGGATACCATGAGTAACATTGAGACTCATGTAAAAGGCATTCTTCAGGCTCTTATCGCCAACCTCGGGTGTCACATGCAGAAAACCAGCGATCGCGAATTGCGAAGCAAAGGGCGTCGATTCAAAAGTACCCGCTTTGACGTCCGCATAGTACCTGTAAGTCGTGATCTTGCCCTTCGGGAATAGTGCTATTCAAAACGAAATATTGCAACAACTTAATTTAGTCATTGAAAGCAATGCGCCGAGATACTTCTCGCAGATCTGATTGCTTACCTGGTAACGCGTTTGTGAAGCTAAGGCAGGTAAATAGCCCTAAAACATAAAATACGTTATCGGTGATGGAATTTTATGCAAGCGTCCCCCAACAGTAAAACAGTATGCAAGATCAACCAGCTTACATCGCATTTAAATTTCTATATAATGAAGTGTTTTGAAGGTAATTCTATAATCCCAAGTAATACCATTCAGGATGAAAGTTATTCTCAAATTATTCTAACGAAGATTTCACACAGGCTAATAATTAAGAAGTATAATCTTCTTACTTACCAATGACCAGTTGCAGCAAGTGCCCCATGATGAGGGACTGACATTTTTCACCCTCCTATTCGACTCTATATATAGTAATCAGCAAAGTTTGCCGTGAATCCACATCAACTTGCGATTGGCGAGACATATTTGTCGATAACCTTAATGACATCTCTACAAGTCATCGGCATTCGATACAACCATATCTCCCGTCGATGGGTGTGAGTATGCAATTAGCAGTTCCAACACGTGTGATTCTTAGCCACCGTAGACACTTTCGTATGCATTCATTCGAATAGCGACGGAACAGAATTTTGTAGTTGATTAATCAGTCTCGCGACAACTTGCTGAATATTCTTCAATTGGTGAAAATGAGACTTTCAGCAAATTATTTGTCGGAGTTCAGATCAGACAATTGTTGAATTTTGCGTTGGGTTTCAAAACATTATAGATCCATTGAACATACCTTCATTGAAATTTATCGAACTAGACTAGAAATATTTTCTGTCATTTCAATAAGAAACATTCAATACATCAGGATTTTCCACAAGTTTTGGATTGTTTGGCAACCGTTGACCGTTGGAGCACAAAAAGTGGTAGACATGCTACATATGAATGACTTATCGTCCGCCAAGTGGTAATAATAATCAAATCTTGTAACCATGATAATAATTTTGTTACATAACTATTTTCACTCGTACATAAAACGTTACTCATCATACATGGACAAATTACAGATCTACGCACCCGTTACGAACTCCGATTATTTTTCTTTCGTGATTGATAAACACAACTATATAGGTTAGCAAGTAATGAAATTTGCGAGATAGCTGTTGTTAAAAAAAGTTCATCTCGTTTGACCAATTTCAACATCATGCGACTTAAGGTCGCGATTATCATTTAATTTAATTGCTTTAGTACCATGTGTAATCAGTGCAATTAATTCGGGGTTTCATCGGTGAAATTAACCATGATGAGTGCCGTATTCGAATTTTCTCCAGTAATTTGTTTCCCCTCCCCCTATGCCCGGTGCATTTCATACATTTTAGACAAATCGGTTAAAATCGCTGAAATGATATTGCGTTGGGAAAAAGTATTTTCAATTATTTTTCAAATCGGGGTAGACTGTAATCTCGCCGAACAAGGCTGTTACATAATCACGATCGGATTTCACTTCAGGTAAGCTTGTTCGATCGTTTAATTATGTTTCTCGCCTTGTTCTTAAAATTTTACGTATCATGCATACTTGGTATATTTCGTAACGACCTGATACAAGTCACTTTAAAATAGCCGAGATATCTTAAGATGGTCAGTTGCATAAAAAAAAAGTATTTGAAGAAGTCTTTTCTTTTCTTTTATTATCGTACATTCTTTGAAGTATCGCAATGGAAAACATCTACTCAAATAACAAAACACAGTCTTAGACTGTATGTAATTCATCAGGGAATTACACATAGAAAAAACATCTCAGAAAAAATTACAGCTTTTTATTATTGAATGAAAGTATGTCGTTATACGACGTTTACAATCGTTGATATAATTCATCATGTTTGATATTTCATCTGATTATAGGTAGAAAGATAGCTAACGTAGATACTCGTGTTGAAATTATCTACTTTACTACGATGTTTCTCTGAAGAAATTCTGAAACATTCAATTCTCAAATGTGTATACTTTCGTCATACGATCCACATGTGTACCATCTAGATGGCCACAGAGCCCCGTCACTCTTCCTTGCAATGCAGTGCTCATAGCTAAAGCGACAGATCTTTCAGTCCATTCGAGGTCGAATGCATTATGTTTAGTTTGAATGATCAAACGATCTTGACTCCAAATCACCCTGAAATTGTCAGAATTAGATAACGGAGTGTCACTCAAAAGTTGCAATCAGTTTCATTAGACGTTTATATTTACCGTAAAATATAATGAGCGTCGCCTTCCAGAACAGAAAGGCCATTTTCATGGTCGATCACCTCGCCATCAACAGTAACTGTAGGAATGGTATCGCTAGGAATAACTTCTACTGTATGATTGGCGACACTCATCAATAGACCCATCTTTCTTAGAGGCTCAATTCGCTTGACAAACACCGAAAACATGTGTCTTTCAGAATCGCCAGTGAGCAAAGTCCATTTACTAGGAAGGACGAAGGGCATGATCCCACCATCCGTGTTTATCAAAACCTCAGGATAAATGGTACAGAATTCTACAAAAACACGAGGATTCCAAGCTTACAGCGAATCACTAACCACGATTAAGACTGTAAACCAACAAACTGAACTTACTGATATTATTGTTTCGCAATCTGACCAGGAAATCTTGGGAGAAACGAGTGTTATCCAACATCTCGATCCACCTGCTAGTGTCACCTACAGGAACAGCGGTGTACCTCTTTTCGTGCATGGGAGTGCGTACATCCAAATTCATACCTTCGTCACCCAGAGGAAATTCCGCGGCTATCTTTATTATGCCAGCTTCTGTATGGGCAGGATGTTGTGTTGCGTACGGCCACAGATTCACGTTGATCACATCGTCCATCCAGTAAATCATGCTCTTAAGGTGCTCAGGTATCTGTAAAACAAGTAATTAATTTGGATGTCATTTTTCGATATAACTATACTGTGGATAAACCGAAAAGCATATTAAGTTCAACTCCCAGCTTACATTCTTGTATTGCACGGTGTACGAGTATTTTCGGAGATAGGAGTGGAGAATGGCTTCATCTAAACAGCCGCGTGTCCTTGGTATCATGAAACTTTCGGCGTACAGGTAAACAGGATTTTCGATATCCTTCTGGCATTTTCCGTTAATACTTGCATCCTTCAGCGCTTCGATTTGTTCGCTCGACATCTCACCCTTCATATTTATAATTACCGATGCGTCATCACGGACGCACACTGTCGACGCAGAATCCTCCGTTTCCCCCATATTCATCGTCAGTTTACCAATCGTTTCTTGTTTTATGGTCAGATTTCGATCCAAGAAGTCAACATTTGATCCTGAATAAATTTTGTGGCCATCGATGCAAATCTGTAACATTCTATATTGTAGTTACTTACATCGGTAGATCATTGGTTCGAATATTGAGTGAATATACATAAATAAATTTGGATTGGTCTGGTTTAAAAAAATATCGGAAACCCTTTAAATTGAATGTCCAACAAACTCTGATTCCGATGCAAAATGCATAGTTAGTGCAAACTGTTTCAAGGTGTAAATAATATCCTGCGTTAACGATCAATATGGCTTTAATAACGTTGATGAAGATATTGTTACATGATACAAATATGAATATTGGTTCAAGTACTGTACGTAAAGTGTAAGTAACGATGAAATATAATCGAAGTGAATTGGTTTACGAATTTCACGCAATATCAAGAGTACTACTCTGCTGCAGAATATTTGACAAGATCCAAAAAGTACGAGGTAATGTCACTCGTTGTCACTTTAAACCAGAAACGTGTATCGGCACTAGCGAGTACCGATTTATAAGGGATGGGCAAAAAATCCTCACCAAACTTAAACATTACTGCGTATACCTTGAGATCTTTTTGTCCTGGTATAGTCCTTGTCATTTGAATTCGTAACTGATTATTAACGTGCCCTTGCGTGGTAGCAGCGTTAGCGTTTATAGACCAAGAACATAACGGAACATTCGTCGACACAGTCTTAGCTTCTAGGGTTCCACGGAGATCCATCTTTACCGCAGGGAATAAGTTCAACGTTTTCTGTGTAGCTTCTTCAACGTTTACGCGCATGTTTATATCAACCTGAAAGTAAGTACTCGGTAATTGCGTTTGGGATGATGAAATTTTGGATTTGTTTTCACAAGACAGTGACTGTAATTCCCAATGAAGTGCTTACCACAGAAGTTGGGTAGACGATACTCGGTTCCAGTTTAGCAAGATACCCGCAAGTTCCAAGCTCGGGATTGATGAGTCCATAGAGATAGTATTCTCGGAGAGTCATAACTCCCAGAAGCAGCGAATTATCCCTAAATGGACATAGAATAGTTACTGAAGCTTGGATTCGGAAGTGCCAAGGCCAATGTGAAATTGCAATATGTAACTCACATTGTGTTTTTGTTTTCCTTGCTAAAGATTTCAGAGACCATATCAAATCTCGATCCTGGACGAATAATTCGCTCGCAGTCATACTGGTGCATGCTGAAATGTAGTCCTGTATCTTTAGAGTCAACGTTCACTAGGCTTATGTTTTTCTTATGCTTCAGACCCCTGGTAATCAGCTCGGCAGGGTGACACATTGGACAATGCCGCTCGAGCACGCCTTCTTCAGCTCCAATCACCATCACATAGTTCTTGGCATGCGACCGTATTCCAGAGACGGAATATTCTGTAAGAGGCAGTCTAGGCAAACTTATTTTAATATTTTTGGCTTCTTTGTTATAGCCGATGTTCACTGCAATAGGTAGACTGGTATCAAATGCCGATACTCGTCGAATTGCATGCCATGTATCTATAATTGGATTGTAGACTTCCATTGAGTAATATCCATGCCGCCAATGTCTTATGGAAGATTCAATTTTCACGTTTAACGGTGATTCGGTAACATTACCGATTTCAACCTTTCCATTCATTATCTGCACGCTGGGAATTTGAGTGTGAAAAACAGTTGGCAATCCAAGGTCATTTGGCACATGCTGAACGTATAGTTCATCAAATTCTGTGTGCATTTTGGCAAATGATAAATCGTTAGGTTCAGACATCAGTCTTTTTATGGTATTTTGCATGTACGTTAAATCTTTAGCATCAAAGTGACAGGTGTATATAGTACGGTCCTGAATCATTACAGCTATTTCGACGTGTACTGGCTTCTTCTGCGGCATGTCTTTGTTTGCCATGTTCAATACATTGTGTATCTCTTCAATATGAATAAACGGTTTGTCCATAGCACTGCCCCAGATCATGTTCGCAATCACATCATCAACACCTTCAACCCGGAGCCACAACTAGATCACAACAAAAATGATTCATTATCATGCTGGAGACAAAAAAAGAATCTTCAAAACTCAAAGATCGACAATACGTACCGTTCGATGGCTCATAGGCCTGCGATGGTTAAGCGTTTTATATTCAATTACAGCAGAAGATGGATATCCAGTATGTTCGTCAGCAGTCATCATTAGGTTGAAAGATTCCCCAAAACCGAACTTTCTGTTCTCAAAGTCAACAGTCCAAGAACCGGTAAGTATGCCAGAGACTGGTCTTACTCTAATGAATCGTAAAAGTTTGCGAGCCATTTCCTTCATAGGTGCCATGCAAGGACTCATTGTATTTGACAAACTCTTCATAGTCGTGTAGTGAAAATTGTACAAATGCTCGTTCTTTTCATAGACCATGAACCAGTAAAGATTCATCAGCCTTTCCATACGGGGTGGTTGTTTGATCAGAATGGTGTACGCACAAACCCTCAACTCCACAGGTAATTTCGTGTTCGTCAAAATTGGCCAATAGAGATTATGAATATACTCAACGTCATCTGATGACTCCAAATTGACTATCATTGCATGAAATCTAAGATGGTCAGGCCTCTCGGATATCATTAAATCACCGCGAATGATTGGTTCTAAAACCTCCCGTGCGCCACCGATTCTAATATTTCTCAAGGCGTGCAAATAGACCATTTTCATTTCGTAAGTAGGCTCACCTGTAATATTTTTTATTTATTTAATTATTATTGAGCCTCTTAATACTGGAATTCGTTTGCTTCTCCATACTTACTTATCACGTGGTCGTAATAGTGCTTGACATAACGCTTAACAAGATCCGGATCCATGCTGCGATGGTACTTCTCTGCGTGCTTGTAAGTCTGGTAAATCATAGTAGCGAAACAGAGAATACCAGTCCTATGGATTCCTAGTGACTTGTCCGAGGCTTCACCAGGGTCCGCCAGGGTGATCAGACTCTCCATTTCTACCAACAACGTTTCCGTAGGCACACGAATATTGTACGGTAGTTTACTCAACATGAAAATGGCCATTTGAGGCGTGACCTTGTGTTTTCGTATCAAGTTTCGCGTAAGTAAGCATGTTGCATCAGTTCCCGCATGAACGATCATATGCAGGAATACTGTCCTGTTGAAACATTGAAAATTGAACTTCATCTTATAACTACTACTATTTCGTCCAAAGAATACCTTGCATTTATTGCTGCTGCATTCAATATACTATTCTAGTAACATCCTATGAAAGTTAATGGTGTACTCAACTTGCAAAAACAAAGGTCAAATGCTATTTCATTGAGAGTACGTACCTAACTTTGTCTTCTTTAGTAGAGGAATCTGCTGCAATATTGTTGAAAACATGTTCGAGAGACGCAAGATCCATGTAACTTATTGTGTTTAAAATGCGGTTTATTGTCTGCCCGTGTTTTATTTCCGGCGATGTCATATCCAAATTATTTTCAGTCATGTAGTCAACAGCTTCCCCCAGCATCTTCATTAGTTGCGTAGCCACATCATCAAGATTAACGACGTGACGTCCGTGGGTAAGATCCAAACCGGCACGAAGAGCATAGCCATGGTGTGATCTTTTGAACTCAATATCGTTCAGCAATACCATTCCTGTCACGTTCAGCTTGGGTACCAAATTATTTTCGAATGGAACCAAGGACATCAATTCCATCGATTGGCTGTAAGTGATACCAAAAAATCATCTTTATATACAAATATCATCTGAAGATAAAGTCACTCGTGATTTCATGACACCCTTAATTACTTTGCAAGAATATAGTGAGCTTCGGTTTGAGCCTTCCATGGGAAATAATTAAGGACTCCGTGGGCAACCAACGTCTTAATCAGAAGATCTTTTCCGGTATGTTTTATATGAAAGACCCTTCGACTAGCAGCAGACATTGCATCCTGAGAAGATAAAAATTATTTTGGGTACGTTTCACCAAATATTCACGGCATAAAATGTCAGTTTTAATTTTTCGTTTATTGAAGTATTTTTCCCGATCGAACTATATCGGTGCTCGTAGTCTCTGTAGTAATGATTTCCGTCTTACCTCTTCATCAATCAAACAGCTCTCTGTAGACTCCTTGGAATTAAAGGTATGTTGATCAAACTTCACACAATTCAATGGATTCATCATTTTTGTCACAGTGAAGTGTCCCTCTTCAAGGTCCAGTGTACGATGGACATCGTAGGCAACGGCACACTGGCCGTATATGGAATTCTGGTAGTAACAACCAAAGAGAACATTATATCGAGAACGAATGTTCCCCTCAACTGTTACCTACCTCTCTGGTAAGAAAACCATGCGACTTTATGGGTATTTCAAGATGCATCGAGGAAAGGTCCAACTGAAGCATGGAAGCAATCGATTGCTTCATATTTCGAGACCATCCAGCTTCCTGCTCATGCACCATCAAGCCTTTCACCTTGAATTAAAACACAGTCATTTTCAAATAATTTCAAGGATCGCAGAAGTAGATAATGAAAATAAGTTTGAAAATTATTTCTCTGAATTCTTGACCCACCTTGCCGTCGTCATCAAAAATGACGATAAAGGGATCGTTGATCACTTCGGCGACATCGGGAACAGGAAGCATATGATCCGTAATTTTTTCGAAATGTTGAATCTCGCCATTTCGAACACCGTGTGTAACATTGAGAGTAATGTGAAAGGCATTCTTCAGACTCGGATCACTGAGATGAGGTGTCACATGCATGACACCGCCAATTACGAATTGAGAAGCATAAGGAACGGGTTCAATATTTCCTGCTTTTACATCCGCATAGTACTTGTACGTTGTGACTTGGTCTCGAGGGAAAAGACCTGTGAATAGAAAATAAGATCGGTAAGCCCGTTACACCGTTGCGTTTGCGAGACCCACAGGTAACTGCATCATGTACTAACCTGGTAGCGCCCTCGCCAATGCGAAACAGGCAAGCAGACCTACAGAAACCCAAAATATGTTTAATTTCACTGAGTTCAGTGGTCGGAAATAGTGAAACTCCATCGTGAGTGCATATCAACATTAAGGCAACATTTGAAAAGAATCGTGACGAAAAAAGTTCGTATGTTGTTTTTTGTTAAAGAAACGAGTGTATATAAACCATCAGATGAAGAAAACGGGTTTGCCTTTGCTTTTTTACTTACTTGCGACGAGCAGCAATGGTTGTCTCATGGTGAAAGACTAATTCGCAATTGCAGTGCGTTTCCTTTTTATATTACAAGATACCAGCCTGATAACCCTGCGAACACTCCGAGTCATCTACATCTCCAGATGCACTCTTACAATCGCATGTAGGAGATCCAAAAGTGACCGCTTATTAAACGGAGAGACTGAGGAGCTAATACGCTGTTTTTTCGAAACCAGCCTTCATTTTAATGTGCCGTGACCGTGATGATCGTACAAAAGCAATATATTTTCTTCATTACATTATTCCGCATTGATTACTAATTTTTAAATATAAAGTCGTATTATCCTTAGACTTTTACTATATAAGCAGTGGAGCTGGTGAAGATGATTTCTATGACAAACTAGAAAAAAGGCAAATTGTAAAACGTTATCGAAAATCATAGTTTTTTTGCAGTATTTTCAAATAAAACTACGATTATTCATAAATATCTATGAAAATTAACAAATGAAAACATGAGAAATAGTTCCGCATACATTTCGAGAAAATAAAACAAAAAACTATGAGAAACTACCACCGTAGTTGAACGGAATAGTTTCTTTCGATTAAACAAACCAAAACTACATCGATCTACGAAAGTCTGAGCTCGAAATTCGAAATGCTGAAAAGCACAATTTTTTGTAAATTCTATGAATTCTCATTAAAAGAGTACGAATTTTTACGAAATTTATGATGATTGACAATTTTAGAATTCAATTTAGTTCGATAAGGTTACGAATATATATGAGAAAGTATAAAATACTATTTTTGAGCCACCGCTAGATGTCGCATCTCTCTCACAAGGAAAACTTATTGCAGACAAGTCAAGTTCCTCGCAAAATTCGGAGCTACGTCCGAAAACTGATCTTCTCATTTTCTGATTGTGATTACGATCTTGGGGGATTTATAGAATCTGCCGTATACTTTCAACTCGTCTTATCCCAACAGCTGAGGTTTATGAAAAAAACTAATATATATTATTTTATTAAACCAGGAACCCTGGTGAAAATAATTCTTTGAATTAAAATTATAATCTACGAAGAAATGCGAAAATCCAGGAAAAAATACCAATCGTTACGAAATCTGAGTTCAAAAACTCATGTAATTATTTTCATCAGAGGAAACATATAATAATTGGAATTAAAGTCATTTTTCTAAACTTCATCTGTTTATTTACTCAAACAGTTCAAATCCAGGAAACGAATTTGTTCACCTTAGATTTGAACATACAATAATAAGAAATTCAATTGGAATTCTTAATATTTGTAGGCTTCCTAAATTGTTTAATGGGTTAACAAAGTTTTTGAAACAAAATCAAAAGCACGTACATTGTCTGCATTGGTAGTATGGCTGCAATCGGTCGATAACAAAGTTTACAAAAAATTAGTTGACTAAAGACAAATATGCACGCGCCATGACAGGGGTATCATCTTTCGAACCCATTGTATCTGTATACAGATATATTTCACAAGACTAAATGAACTTGATTCATTTTACACCAACACGCTGCTACTCGTAGATACAGTAATCAAATGACCATATCTTCGGTTGTTTCTTTCTGCTGTTATTGTAGTCTCTCTGAGATAATTTTACAAATAAACTCTTTTCTTGGTTGGTCAAAACCATGGTCATATCCTTCACTGGACTAGATAGCCGGAAATTAGGTCTTTGAATCAAAAATTCCATTAGGTCCGTCAGATGAAACGTCGAAAAATAACTGACACGTATTTTTTCTTTTTTCAATTTAATGTTTATTAATCAAGATATAGCAGTTCGAAATCGACGCGTGACGTCACAATGTGCACAGATGTAGTTATACTAGAATGTGAACATTATGACGTCACGCAAATTCAACTTACTATATATTTGTTATTAAACATTGATGGAAAAAGGAAAAAATATGTACGATTATGTTTTGTCATTCTATCTGACGGACCTAACGGAATTTTTCACTCAACGACCTAATTACATTATAAAATTGTTTACGAGAATAACTAACGCATGAACAATAAAATTCAAACTTATTTAGTTGATTTATCAATTAAACCAAATTTATTTATAACTCGTATATAGGTATAAAACAAAAATATTTAATAACAACAATGCATCTGGCTTGTGTTACTCAATTTCTATTACTTACCTCACGGAAAAAAAACCTAACTTGGGTGTAAGTTCGTACCCCCAACTCATAGATAATGCTAATTTCCCATAAGAAAAAAGTTAGTGGTGCGAATTGAACCCAAGTTGGGTTTTTTCCGCGAGGGTTGAATAATACAATTCAAGTAATAAAGACGGCACCATATGACAGGACTGAATTTAATAACGTTAACGTATCGAAACGTCGAAATAAAAATTATTATTTTGCATCTCTCGAATACCAGTAGAAATTGAATTTACAAAATTTGACAAGGAAAGGTATTGAGATGTGCCCCCCCCCCCTTCCCCCCGATTTTGTTTATTTTGGAATATGTTATGCAATTGATTGCATGCAAATACAAGCAATAGTTTCTTAGTTATAAATAATTTGTTACTTTCAACCCCTGCGATTTTTGACCATTTAACCCCATGGTAATCGGACAAAATGCATTTTTCATTATTCGCCATGAGAATCACCATCCAATTGGTTTAGTTTAAATATCTCAGCTGAAAGCATACGAAACTGAAAAACTACCACTGGGAATGCCCAACTCTGGGGATTGATTTCGCCCCTTTAAACTATTTTCCGCAGATAACAAAACATACTTATCGTTTAGATTTCGATGAAGAATAACATATCCCAAAATGAAGGAAATCGGAGGCTCGTTGGGGGGGGGGGGGGGGCACCGGCACCTCAATACCTTTCTTTATAAGTTTGTTAATGCTGCAGTAATGGTTTACTAAATTTCAAGTAATCCTAAAGTTGCACAATAACGATTTTTTTCAAAGATACATCGCTACATTAACGTTACAAATTTCAGCCTGATACAATATGTTAGCCTGATGTTTAATTGCCTGTTTTTCTGGCACTAAATTTATGACTGCATTATCACCGTTGAACTTGACCCCTGGTAGACAGATACACAATACAACCTACTTCCCATAAATGTGCAGTTTTTCAGCATAAACATATTTTATCACCAACGATATTTATATTAATTTATAAATAGTAATCACATGTTTTTCCAGCGTAGTCACTCTGTGGTAATAACACTCCACAACCAACTTACTCATATTTTGCTTACGTATTGTATGTATTCCATTGTAATCTCATTATGTGACTAAGGATCATTGAATGTTACTGAATATTCGAATTTTGAAACTGTTACATAAACTGTCCCAAACCACAATAATCCTTATACTTTGAAAGACAGTCAATGAGATTCCATGGAACACCAATAACAGTCACTGTTGTCAGTTTCCGGCTGAAATTTGAGAGTTAAACTCATTAATCCTCTTAAGCATTGGTAGTTCATACGTTTTCTGAGAAACTAAAGAATGAATTACAGCAAATATCTAAAGAAAAAAGAGAAACACATGCTCATCATTATGTAATATATAATTTATTACACTAAATTATTACAAAAATAATTTTTCATTTCTGTTAAAGCTTTGCTGCGGTGTGAAATCTGGTTCTTAATGTCCTTGGGCAATTCCGCATAAGTCTTGTCGTATCCGACTGGCTGGAAGCATGCGTCCCACCCAAACTCCCTCGTCCCTCGTGGATTGACTATAACCCCATCAGTAATACCTCTAAAAATACTAACATCGCCATCGGGATCACCGTCACAGTATCCAAAAGTACACACTGCTTGAGCTGATTTGTCATTCCAAGCAGCTAGCATTTTGGGGAGACCATCAACACCCAACTTTTCCATAAACCACTTAATATATGGCCCGGGGAGACCGTTCATTGCATTGAAACACAAAGAAGTATCTTCTACCACAACTGGGCCATTAACTATTCGCGCTGCAGCTCTGCACTTATCCTTGCATATGTCATCGATTTCTCCTTGATATTCAGGTAGATCAATCTTCCTGCTTGTGATGTCTCTCGGAAAATTCTTTCCTAAAATTGCTATCACTTCTTCAAGCTTCTTCGCATTTCCAGTTACGAAAACTATCGTCTTTGACATTTTCAATCTTCACGGTTAGCGCCCTGAAACAAATTAAGTATTCCTCCTAAAATCTGATTCAAAATCTTCCTGGTATGTCTAATATTTCGCTAATCAGACAATAACAAAGGACAAAATATATGCAAGTCGGTTAGCTTGGATAAACTTTTGACACGTGGTCCTCTTTTGTTGGCAACGCTGTTAGCCGTAAAATGACGTAATAATAATAAAAAACCAGTTTTCGAACGTGTGACGAATTGGTTAGTGACAGAAATTCATGTATCTCATAGCTTACACGTATTTCTTTTTATTTTCTCTTACTAAACCATGGAATATTCAACAGCTACTTTACTGATAAAAACCAAATACTTTCTTGGATGTCTCAACTACAGTCTCAACCAAAAAGTGTGGAATAGGTTGGTACGACGAGTAAGGCAAAAGGCACACTTGTTGCCAACATGAAACACGCAACACAACTTTCCCTAGAATAGAACCAAACGACGGAAATTTCCATTCAGAAACCTCCAACCTGGCTGGTATCACGAAAAGCCGAGCGTTGGAAATCTCCCTACTCATCTCTGGCAGCACTGCTGCTACGTCAAATCACTAGACAGCTGTTAGTAACATCTAGAAAGTTACTAAACTGCTGCTGCTTTCTGCTGCTCATGAAATTCCACCTTTACACTGTGCAGACTGCAGTGTGCAGAGCTCGGCAGAGCCAAGTTGAAATTGAGAGCCTGTGTCATCTGTGATCTGTGTTGACTGTTGAGTATAAGCGGCACTAATCTATTTCCGACGTTTGTGAAATAACTGATCAAAAAATGCCGAGTCAAGAGGTCTCCACAGCAAAAGTAGTGGTTCATCCACTAGTTTTATTGAGTGTAGTTGATCATTTTAATCGCATGGGAAAAATTGGTAACCAGAAAAGAGTTGTCGGCGTATTATTGGGCTGTTGGAGAGCCAAGGGAGTATTAGACGTGTCCAACAGTTTTGCAGGTTAGATTCTATCCTTTAGTTATTTATATTATTCTACAACCTCTGGCTGCTTAAGCAGGTGAACAAAATACTCTGCAACTTGTTATTGAACTCATTATTGAGTAGTTTTTATAATACAATACATTTATTTTTGCAACTTCTAGTCCCATTTGACGAGGATGACAAGGATAAATCAGTGTGGTTCCTCGACCATGACTACCTGGAAAACATGTACAGCATGTTCAAAAAAGTTAATGGTAAAGATTTTTATTGAACATAATTCATATTCCTTTTGATTGGACCCAACAAAGAATTATCACCAATCTCTAGTGATGCAAGTTAATAGAGTCGCCGATGAAAAAAGCGAGCGCTGCCAAGTCTAATACTACTATAAATTTCTGACTTTTCAAACATTATATCCACGAATGTTTTTTACTGTGAAAGCAATGATAGCTCCGTCAAAGTCTCTTATTGTTAGACAATGAATTGGCAACAGCAATAAATGGTAGTATATTGCCATATTTTTTCAGCGGTTGATGCTATGATATCTTGATTTCAGGTTTTAAGTTCCTTGTATTCTAATTCGTCAATAAGTTTGATTCTATTCCGACATGGCTTTGCAAGAATAATCGATTGCGCAAGTCACTAAGGGCCTAAAATTCCATAAATACTGAAACTTATTTGAATTGCCGTTCTTTTGTTATTGATGTCTGTTCGATTAAAAACAATTCGACTAGTGCCCCATTGATTATATGATGCATTCAAAAGATAACCCTGCATCGCTATACACCA
Source organism: Neodiprion virginianus (assembly GCF_021901495.1). Lineage (NCBI taxonomy): Eukaryota > Metazoa > Arthropoda > Insecta > Hymenoptera > Diprionidae > Neodiprion > Neodiprion virginianus. The sequence goes on from NC_060878.1 coordinate 13,792,277, forward strand.
TGTACCTAACAATATTTGAATTTATTTTAGCTCGTGAAAAAGTGGTCGGCTGGTATCATACAGGACCAAAATTACATCAAAACGACGTCGCGATCAACGAATTAATCCGTAGGTATTGTCCCAACTCAGTACTGGTCATCATCGATGCCAAACCCAAGGACTTAGGTCTTCCCACAGAAGCGTATCAAGCTGTTGAAGAAGTCCATGACGTAAGCATCGTACTCTAGATACATCGCAATTTATGATTTTCTTAAATCTTGGTCATTTATAGATTTTCCTGCATCAATTAAACCAACATTGTCTGTAGATCTGGCTAATTTTCTATGATCTAAACTTTCTTATAGCACACTCAAAGAAGGTAACTTATCATTACTGTGCATGCAGCAGAAATAACAAAGTATTTCGTCCCCATGATTTATATTACCATTTACCAGAACTGTCAAAAGTCTTAGTACAATTACCAATTCACTGTAGAATATATTAAATTTTGCTAACCGTACGATAAAAAGGTGGCTCAATTGACGTAAACGGCCTAATGTAGATGAAAGACTCAATTATACATACTATTTGCTTGAATCAGGATGGATCACCAACTTCTAAAACCTTTGAACATATTCCGAGTGAAATCGGAGCAGAGGAAGCTGAAGAAGTTGGAGTCGAACACTTGCTCAGGGACATCAAAGATACCACCGTCGGTACACTCAGTCAAAGAATAACGAACCAATTACTTGGATTAAAAGGACTTCATGCCCAAATTCGAGAAATTAAGGACTACCTTATCCAGGTTCGATCGATCTATGTTTCTACTACGTATTTCTCACGTATAGTTAATACCCAATAACACCCGATTATATCTTCATTGCAAATAACAGGTTGGCAATGGAAAACTACCGATCAATCATCAAATCGTTTATCAGCTACAGGATATCTTCAACTTGTTACCTGACATGTCACAAAACACGTTTGTCGATTCACTCTATGTCAAAACAAATGATCAAATGCTGGTAGTTTACTTAGCAGCTCTTGTCAGGTCAATCGTAGCACTGCACAATTTGATAAACAACAAATTAACGAATCGAGATGCAGAGAAGAAGGAGACTGATAAGAAAGAGACGAAAAAGGATGAAAAGAAAGAAGATGAGAAGAAAGATGAAAAGGAAAAGGCAAAACTTAAATGATTTATACATAATAAATGGTGTTGAATACTGATAAATTATTTCACTGATGCAATGAGTAATTTGATTTCGTCGCCTATGTTATTTTAAACCAAGCCGAACTCATTTACGACCTAGACGGAATGACACCACAACTTAATCTATTTTCAATAATAATGTTATTACTTTCCTCGTTACAATGAAAGTGATCAAAGTGAGATGATGGAAAATTGTAGTTTCTCGCAGAAATACGCCTTAATATTACATCGTTAGACTTTGATGTATTTAAAACAGCGATTACGAAAAAGTGTAAACAGAACGTGTTTTTTCTTTTATTTTTCGAATTAAATGTACTCGTATCTATATGAGAGTAACTTGAAACTCAAGATTCTCAAACGTTATTAAATTCACGCAGAAGTTTCAAATTTTACTAATTGTAGTTTTGTTACTGCTGGTTTGAAATAAACCTAAATGTTCATTAAGCGCTTAGTTCGTGTACATATTCCTCCTGACCCGCGAATTACGTTACTTCATTATCGATTAATTTATACACTGATTCTGAAAACCTCCAAACATTCTTTTCAACTTTTAGCCGTATTGTAACAAGAATAAATAGAACGATACCATCGATATAGCCGTACTTTTGTGATTCACAACCAGTATACATGCCCCACGAAAAAGATCACTTACAGTTTTGCTCTCACGGAACATGTTTTTACGCTGCAGCGTAAACGGACCTTGACTAACATTGTATTTTATAATAAACGTAACTTTCTTGACTAATTTATTATTTTTCTATCGTTTCCTTCTCTGAATCCAAGGTGTCGCGCATTTCTTAGTCTCATATTTGCTAAGAAAGCCGTCGTGAAAATCAAATCTCAGCGAACTTAACTCCCCGAAAAAAATGATACCATTATAGCGGACTCATACCAATCTAGCTACTTTAGCCAAGCGATCCATTGATTGACTCATAAATTGCACGCACGGAATATGTATTTCAATGCTAAATATAAAATTTGTCAGATTATAAATGTGAGGTCAAAACAGGATTCCGGCCAAAGTCTGCAGTTGCCGATAGAATATATTCCGCAATATTATGCTCACACTAATCTACAAATTATTAAATAAGTCACAGGTGAGAGAGTGATCAAAATTTTAACGTGGTCAGCACCACTGTCGACTAATCCTACATAGGGTTCCAAGATCGTGTCATTGTAGTGTTGAAAATACCAATTGAAAGAACTGTCCTCTATTATTCTTACATTATCGTCGTTGCCATTGATTTGTTCCATCAACTTTGGTGTCGTGTCGTCTTTTGAGAATTTATCTTTGTCGGCTTCCTTTTCGTTATTGTTGAGCAGATATTCTGGTAATAATTTTTCAAGCTCTGGTGACATTTGATTATTTTGATACTGTTCTGCTACAGGAGTGAGACTGGGTGAGGAAACTTTGGTGATTGTTGATCGGCCCAACGGTCGATAAGGTGGTATTTGTCCACCAGGTACCAATAACGCAGACAAAGGTGATGCTTCTTTGTCTCGAGTCATAGAAATCATGTACGGCATTCCGGGATGGATCGTTGTCAGGATTGTCTCGTGTTCCGTTGTAGTTACCGGAGAACCTGTGAAGTAACATTTAATGAAGAAGGTCATGAGATTAACAACAGATTTTTATTAACTGTGTTAGACTAACCGGTGGTTTCAAGATCGTCAGGCATAACAGTGGTTATCAGACCAGATTGCACAGCCTGCTTGGGTTTCAACCAATCGCGAAAATTCCAGAAGCTGCTTTTATCCCTAATGCTGGCAATGGATGCTCGTACTGTAGTCGGTGCCTTATTATCTTCTGCGGAAGAAATATTCAGTAACTGGGTTGTGCTGGAACTTGGAGTGGTCCAGACTATCTTACTGGCGACTTCGCCGTTAGCACCATTTTCGTTGGTCATTGAATGTAGATTTTCTTCTTCGTTGATTTCCGACGGTACCGACGTTTGATCGATTTCCAATTTCTTCGTAACTTTTTCAGAAGACGATGTTATGTTTACATCCTTCGTAACATTGATCGAAAATCCTCTAAAGTCCTTTGACGTCAGTAAAGAGGGAACCGTTACATTTGATTGTTCTTTAACGGAAAGCGTGAGACCTTGTAGCTTCGATGTATTTTTTTCACCCCTGTTTCGATCAGGTAATTTCTCCGTTCGATTTTGTGGTCGATGGGATCCATCTGACGAGGTCGAATACTTCGCCGTCTGCGTTTGCGACAACTGAAAGCCGCCATTCTGACTCTCTTTTTGTATGGTAACATTTTTATTGGAGAAGTACGCGGACCTGTTAGTTTCCATCTGATACCTAAGCTGTGGGTCAACTATGGGAATAAATCCGCTCTGACCGCGAGGCAACGGGACGAAGCCGCCTCTGTGTATTTCCGGCTCCGTCGGAGGAAATAAGTGTATACGACCTCTCCCCGGCTGGTTGAAAGAGTCGCTTTTTCTATCGGCTTTTCTTCCTGAATTCCCCCACAGATTAAAGTTCAGACTGGGTAGCGGCACGCCAAAGAACGTAAATCCAGAACTACTCGGTGACGGGGGGACATCTTTGGTTGGCATGAGTGTCGTTCTGTTGATTATGTTTGCGGCACCAGAACCAGTGGCTGCGTAGATCGTTGGCGTTCCACCGGTGACAACAGAAGGCGTTTCGGAGGTCATTTGAAGACTTGCCAATTCCTCCGCCGACGCAATGGTTGTCACAGTATCGGAGGAATTGTCTGGGGTCATGGTACTAGCATTTTCATATGGATAGTCAACGTATTCGTCGTAGAAATATTCTGACTCGTTGGGAAGAGGGTGCAGCGGTGTCGTACTGCCCTGTAGGTTCATCCAGGCAGAATTCACCTGTGATGTCCCAAACACTGTGGCAAGAAGATTGGCTTGAAAATTGTCATATTATGAACTTTATAATCAGGAGACAACAATCACGATTCACTCACAAGAGGTAGCATCAATCATTTCGGCTTCACATCCGGGCACCGTAGGTTCGATTTGTCTTTCCCTCTGGCAATCTTGTCGGGATAATCTTACCTCTCTGAAAAGTGATCCATCAGCACAACGCGGCCCTTCAGCTGATGCCTGCTGCAGCCATCCTCTCAACCACAGCATTCCACAAGCGCAAGACAATGGGTTACCTATATGTTGGATGAAAACTGTTTTAGCCAACCACACCAGACATCGTGAGGAATACGATCAGAGGAAATTAATTCTACACAGACAGAGAAAGCATGGCATTGGTTGAATCCACCAACTATAGAGAAATAGATGTTTCTTTGATTCAAAAAAATGCTACTTGACTCAAGAAAAAAGAGGTCAGAACAATAATTTGTGTTATCAAGTGAAAGCATATTTATTTGAATCAACAAAACATTTCGATCGCCATGTTTGATAAATTCAACCATTTTACTGTTGCGTGTAGCATGAATTGTAACAATACCATCAATGTCTAGAATCGCTATGTTAGATCTTAATCTTTTGAATGCATTTTCCGCCACAGAAGCCATCCTGTTATGACGAAGACTGAGCACCCGCAATCGTGGCATGTCATCGAAAGGCGAACCTTGAATAGCACAAATTCTATTGTTGTCGATCTGCAATTCGAAAATGAAAACCCATCAGTAGGTAAGTCGATGCGTAGAAATGACTATGACTATTATTCATGTGCTGTAAAGTATTTCTAACCGGCGGAAATAAAACAATCAATGATTGCGTACTTTATTATATAGTTTTCGAAAGCTGATCAGTAAAGGCGCATTCGTCAAATTGAAAAAATCAAAGATATGGAATAAATATCTAAACATGCAACGACATGAGGAATATTAAAAGTATCGTTCCAAATTCGCGTCGTTAAGAATCCCGATACTGCTCTATTCATTCTAACAATAACCATAATAGTTTCAAGGGCTTAGTCGTTAAACCTCGGGAAACACGATTGTATACTCCATGGCATTTCTTCGTATTTGGAAACTGTTTGCCTCATTCTCTTTGAGCTGATGGCAACGTCTGGACATCGTTAACAAGCATACTAAGAAGCCGCTATTAAAGTAATGAGTTATAATTGCAACTTGAAACAGTCCGAGATTGTGAAAGTATACTCAAACACACCTTCAGTTCAACCAACCATTCCATGGCTGCTAAACTCTTACTCGATACACGTGCCACACGATTATGGCTGAGATCCAACACTTCTAACGAGTTTAGATTTTCTAGACCTGAATTTTCAAGACTAGGTAGCAGGTTGTGGCTTAAATTGAGGAACAACAGTTGAGGAACATTGATGAATGCATTGTTAGATATCTCCTCGATGCGATTCTCTTGGAGCTCGGCACTTTGAAGTCGAGGTAGTTCCACAAAAGCACCGTTTGGTATCATCTGCAAGTTATTTTAACTATCATAGAATCGTGGCCATATGAAGATATTTGATTGAGGTATGTGACTGAATACCTGGAGACGATTTTGTCCCAATCGCAGTGCTATGAGCTCCGGCAGAGCCCTTATGGCGTTTCTCTCGACAATCTGCAAGTCATTGTTCTCCAAATCGATAAGAGACAATCTCGGAAGTCTGTTGAACGCACCTTCCCTCAACTCTTGAATTTTATTCTTTACCAACCGCAGTTCAAGCAATGAAGTCAGACTGCTGAGAGTTTCCGGTGATAGAATATTCAGCTTGTTGAAACTCAAGTCAAGGACTTGGAGGGCTGTTAAACCGTGCAACGACCTTGGAAGTTCTGTCAGAGCGTTGTGCGAAGCGTACACCTCACGAAGGTCTCTGCAAATTAATTTCAGATTCAACAGTTGAGTATGAATTCATGTACGCCGTGTGTAGAGCTGACTTGAAACTGTCTTCAACATCTGAAGTAGCTATGAATACCGAACAGAAAACTTCTTTATCTCTGTCATGGTTCGGTTACGCACCTGTAAAGAAGGCGTCACGCCAACCTGCCCCTCGAGGAGGTAGCGTCGCGACGCACAACGCGCTCCACACTTTCTAGGTGCTGAATTTTCAGTGACGTAACCTTCCCACTCGGTTAAGTTGTGAGTGAAACCAATTTTCTACCGCTATGAATTACTAGAATACCTTCAGCCGCAGCTCTTTCAAAGAGTCAGTTTTCCTCGAGTGAAAGTTTAAAACTATTTCAATTTTCCAAATAAAAATGCGAATGTATACTTAGGGTTTGGTCAGTCCCACCTACCGAGTATTAGCAAATGCCGTATGAGGTATTTGCGCCAATCTGTTCCTGGTGAGATCCAAACGCTGCAGGCGAGCATTACTTTCAAATAAATCCGGTCTGATTAATTCCAGTCGATTGCCTCTCAAGTTCAAGTCAACCAACATCCTCAGACCTCGCAGGCAACTACCGTGTAGAGAAACCAACCGGTTATCTCGCAGGTCCAACTGTTCCATCCGCGAGAGACCGTCGAAAGCTCCGTCCTCCATGTGTTGAAGAGCATTATAGCCGAGCTTCAGTCTCTTCAGATTAGGCAAGGTACTCAGCGAGCCTGGCGGTAATCTCTTTATACCGTTGGCACTGAGGTCCAGTAATCTCAAGGCAGGAAGTGCCAGGTATGGGGACGATGGCATCGGCAGGTTCAAAATTTGGTTCATAGGCATGTAAAGGTACTCGAGATTACGTGGCAGGCCGGGTACTATTTCAAACAATCTATTCCAACCCAAATCCAACTCGTACAAATTGACAAGATGTTCAAAAGTCCGAGGGTGAATCATGGCCAAGGCATTACCGGAGAGGTTGACATGCTCGAGGGCAGGATTGGCAAGGAACGAAGCTGGGTCGACGATACCGATGGCGTTTCCGCTGATATCTAACCGTCGCAGACTAGGTAGATTAGCCAACAAACGTGGCTCCAACATTCGGAAGTAGTTCTCGGCCAAATCTAAGCCCTGAAAATAATTTTGAGGGTTATAATGGTATTATTGATTGCGTTATATTCTTTCTAAGAAAGGGTATTTCACCTTCAAGGCTGGTAAGTTCCAAAAAGGTCCTTCCAGCATATTAGACAACGAATTGTTGCGCAATCTGAGCTCTCTCAAAGCTGGCAAAGCAACGAACGCCTCCATTTGAACCATGTTGATTCTATTGTGATCCAAGTGCAATCTCTCGAGAGTAGAATGTCCTCTGATAGCCCCAAACGGGATTTCTTCAAGTTGGTTGTAGCTCATGTCCAAGAATTTCAGGTTTGGTAATGCATCCAAAATTGTTCGTAGCTCAGTGATATGGCCCAAATCGTTGTTAATGAGCCAAAGTTCTTCTAAGCCACCGTTCCTCTGGATGAAAAATTCCGGATGGATTCTGTGAATCGCATTGTGGTTCAGATCAATGGTCCGCAGCATCGGGACTCTGTGGAAAGCCCCAGGGAATATCTCCGATATCCTGTTTCTGGATAGGTACAACTCACTGAGCGTCGGTAACTCGACAAAGGAAGCCTCTCCCAAACGACTGATGTGATTTCTGTCTAATCGCAAAATGGATAACCTCGGCAAATCTATTATTGTGCGTCCAACCATTGTAGCGTCCGCGATAGCGTTACCGACTAAAGAAATTTCCTTCAATTCCGGAAGTCCTATCACCGCTCTCGGGTGGATCCAGTTTATTGCACATTCGCTTATGTTCACTAAACTCAAACTTTGGAGATCCTGCAGCAATCCAGACTCCAGTCTGGTCAACCGTTGACTTCCGAATATGTGAAACTGTTCAAGACTTGGTAAATTTCTAAAGTACCCTGGCGTCAGTTCCGCCAAGGATGGGGAATTAATTTGCAAGTATCTTAGCTTCGGGAGTCCCGAAAATTTCGGCAGCCTTTTCATCGACCTGCTTTGCAATGTTATGGCCTCAAGACCACTCAAATTATCGAGGCTGTCGACCGGTAGCGATCTTAAGTCTGGTTCGACGATAAACAGCTCGAGAAGAGAGTCGTACAGGCCGTCGAGCCAGCCCGAAGAAACTCTCTCGAGTCTATTATTTCGTAACATTAACCGTAGGACTCGTAAATTGGCAAAAACTTTCCCTGGCAGGCTTGGCAAGTTGTTGTTTTCCAAGATAATCTCGTCGATTGGCCGCGCAACGTAATGACTGACAGCGTCCAGGCCCTCAAGAACTTTGGGCAACTCGCTGTGACTGCACCTACAAATGGACCGAATAATCTTTGTAGATTGTCAATTAAATGAGTTTCATAACAGCGTTTCTGTCAAATTTGATCTTAAAAAACAATTCAGGCCATGTTTACCATATCTGAAACTCCATATCTCTCGTCGAGCACCTACAAGGTAAGATTTTTTCTTGCGGAGGACAACCATATTCGCTATCCAATAATTGTCCGATCGTCCCATTCGAACCCAGACCCAGAAAACACACCACGAGTAGGAATTGATATATCCTTTTCTCCGGAGGTTTGCCCATCGTTCATATGGATGGTCACCTCAGCGTTTGAGGACCCATTAATCTATAGAATTAAACAACTTCGTGCAATCAGAGCTATTTTTGGAGAACAGTAAAAATACACTTTGTTACGCGTCGGCGTCCTTAGTCGAAAATTACAGATCTTATTGTAGGGATTAATGCAATAACGCAGCCCTTGAGTGTCACAGGATTGTAAAGCGTATTGCGTCACGGTCACAAGCGACAAAATTGTCGCGGGATACCGGAAGGCCCGACTTGGAGCGAAACATGGACCGCTACGACAATCATTTTACCGCAATTATTATCACGCGTGCTTGCTTCCCACGATGTTATTTCGACATCGTTACATCTATTTCGCTTTGAATATCTCACACACTAACACAGGTGCGATTGAATTTACCCTGAAAACTAACACTCTTCATTACGATAATTATAAAGATTAACGGTTGAAAGATGCGCTGTCATACAGCCCCTTCAATTTACAATTTCTTATAACACATTTCGTACTTTCTCATCGTACAGACAAGCTTCGATTAAAAAAAAAAGGATACTTTAAATCCTTGGCTATCAACCACCTCGATTTTTTATATCATATTGTAATCGATCTCGGTTTATTGCACATCACTAGAATAACATTCACAGATCAAAAATTTCCAAAATCTATGTTTGTTAATGTTGAACTAAGTAAAATCTATTGATACCACAGTGATTTCAACTTTCTACGGTTGGATTAAATGGATTTCATAACATCGCCGCCGAGCCCTAAGGTGAGCCGGCCTCAAAACGCAACCGAACGTAAAAAGTTCCGGACTCCGAGTAGCTGAGAGCTACAATAAGACTCCTCCGATGTGCTCCTATCTCAGATCTATTTCGTGATGAAATTTATCTGGTATCAAAGTACCTGTACTGTATACAATCTACGGTTTGGCAATAGACAGCGTCGCCGACTTTCCCGGAAATGATATACGCACGGTTGATCGTTGATCAGTGCGAAAATCCCAATTAGAATACCACGCGGAGAATGTGGTGCAAAAATTTCACTAACAGTGATACGTGACATTGAACCCAAGACAAAAAACTCCCTTTCACAGGAACTGATGCTTTCATCCTGTAGAGCACACTTTGCTATTCGCAGTAGGTAATTCCATGCATCAGTTAACCCCTCATCAATAGCCATTTTTTGTTGTTTCAAAATTGAGATTGAAATTGCCAAGATGTTTTTATAATTCGATGGAATTTTCGAACTTGGTTATTTCTATTTGGTAATTACGTTTCATATCCATTAATTGATGTTTTTAAACGTCATTGTACAACTCATAAGATCACCGTACAGTGTTAGCAATCCTGAGGATGGCGCCTATCGTACCGGGGACGTAATTTTATATCATTTGAGCAAAAATTATCGCATTTTTTGATTATATTAAATGCACTATTGATGATGCATAGAATATTTTAAATGTTATCATCGTAACCGCATATTTCAGCCAACGCTCAATTTATTTTTCATTTTGTGATCATCTCTTGTCTCGGTCACCCACAAGGCGCGAAAACTTGCGGATTCAAAATTATTATTATTATTTTTTTTTGAACTCATAACAGATCCAGTTCCGATTAATCAGTTGTTTATTAACATGAATAATCAAAGTACAATAAATATACATCGTAAATCATCTATCATCGTCTGTTTCTCTTTAATACATAACCGTATATGTATATATTTTTTTATAATATAAGTATACTCTTTGAAATAAGAAAAATTCAAGTACTCTTGAATGTCAAAAATGTGTTGGAATGGCTTAGCTCGTAGTAGCGAGAGACAACAGCCGGAAATATTTCATGAGCCTTCCTAGAGTTGTAAATTTTAACTAAATTTCGTTTTATTTCATGTTTTTAGTCGATAGTCAAAATCATCATGCATTTGTGTACGATACTGTTACGCGATCGTACATAGGTATGTTGACTAACTGTGGTAGTTGTACGGTTGCTCACACTGGCTGTATCACCGCATGGTTGAAATATCATTGATCAATTGTCTTTTTTTTCCAGGGAAACGTGTACACAAGTCATGTTCGCCAATATCAGGTTACAAACGAACAATGTACAAAAATAATTCTTTATTTCAGCACAGATAAGGGGGTTTGAAGGAACTGAGAATGGCATCTGAATTACTTCAGTCGTAATTTGCTACATATAACGGTTTTGCAATATTTCACAGTTTTTGACTGAAACTTTCTATTCGTAAAAACGACAAAAAAAAATTTTTCTTCACACAACTGACACAAGTTAGCTAAGTGTCTTTTATTAGAAATCTCAGTGCTGTATAGACATTTGGACACACTCCTCAATTTTCTCTAAAAATCTTTCAACCACATAAATACTCGGAACTTCTCTACAAATTTCTGAACTATACAATTGAACATCCGGCTATCAGACCAACCAGAAAATATTGTTGAATTGGATAAGGCCGGGTTTACCTGTATGCCTGAAGAGTGTATCCAACGTCAGATTGTATTAAACGGGTCTGAAGCGTCAGCACAATTGTAGGAATCCTCGTGAGATCAGATTCTTCGTGAATTTTCGCAAAACACAATTTTACTGTGAAATTGACCCGAGTACCGAGAGACGTTCTGACGCGTGCTTCTCGAGTTAAACTAGTGCGAAATAGAAATACGGCAAAGAAAGAAGAACACCGAGTGTGGTGGGCGGAGGAGGAGAAGGATTGCCAAGTGGATATGCATCCACCGTAAAGAGACGCTTCCAGGAAATCTTCCCTTTCTCTAAAAGCGTCGCTTAGGTCGTTAAAAACCTAAAACTAGTTATTTTTAATCCATCTTTTGGCGATAAACTCTTATCACGATCGTTACAGAAAAGCGAATTGTCAGGTTACGCAGTTCGTAATTGGCACTCCAGAAATACTCTGAAAATACTGCTTTGTAACGCGCGCATAGATGGCACCTCTATCGCTCATGTTTATGCTCAACTTCTCACAAGCGCTGACATAAGCGATGTTCCGATGTGTTACACATCGCTGCACTCTTAATATTTATACAATCAATTTGTATCATCCCCTTGCAAATCCACTTCTGAAACCTAAGCGTTCCAGTCGAAGAATATTGACGAGACATGTCAGTTACACGTTATCGTGAAACTTAAAAAACTGACTGTACATACAGGTGTTGTTACAGTCCTGATGACGAGTCATTTCTGCAGCATTCCTGCAAATTTGATCCTGGAATATTAGTAACAGATTCGTAGAGTAATTTTTTTACTTCTATTTGTTACATTCGCCGGCAGTAAAATGGATTATGGATCCTAAGAATGTGCCGGCGTCGTTATGTGTGTTTCAATATTGTGATAAGTCACTCCAAAAAACAATTTGGTACTCAGGCACAAATAGTTTTGTGTTTACGTAAGACTGTTATGTTACAAATACAACGGCTCTCCAGGCAATACGTGGTATCCTTGAGAGTTTGGGACTTTTGCAAAACGGGACAGCTGTACCTATGATAATTTTTTACGTCGTGTCCCTTTCACTTGTCAGAGTTAAAGGTGGTGCGTAATTATATGCACAAGGCCCGTTCAGTCGTATGAGTTCAACCAACCAATCAGGCATCATTCGCAGATTAATTCTTCCGTCGAGCCTCCGCCGAGCCTCCTGATTAATGACAAGAGCTTATTTTTCTCGTCTGGATACCGCGTAGCTATTCGATCAACATTACGATTAGAAAATTTGCGTCACAGCGTTTAGCTACCCATACTATTTATTTTCAACACCGATTGAATTTGAAACGCAATTTCCAACCGCCAATGAGGAAAGTGTAAAATGTTATAATGCAAAAGCGAACGGCGGAACATACTCTATTACGTTTCAAATGTCACAGCCGTTTGGTAAACAACTTGATAGATGTTGATTCTTTGATCAACAATCGCTTGCAAGGATGAATCAATATGCTCGAAAATTCATATGAGACGATCAGTATATTCCCGGAAGCAAATATAATATGACGTAATTCAGCAGATCGATAATAATTGATTAGACTGAAGCTGTCTTGTATAATTTCGCACATGAGTAGCTTTTATTTACCATTATGTAAAACTCCAAGGTCTCATGGAGATTGGGTTTTTATAGTATGCATTTACTATTTATAAACGTTATTCTTAATTAATATTAGAAATTCCACGACCATAAATTTTGTCGATTGACTATCAAATTGTGCAGGATTTTTGTTTTTTTAACTATCAGCACTAGCGGATGCGATTCTCAGATCCATGATCATAAAATTAAACGCCTCCTGTTCACTGATTATGCTAACATCAACCAATATGATTAAAAAAAAGTGAACAACACAGCAAAAAATTCAACCTGTCGCACCTTTCTTTTTCTTTTAACCAATCACGAGATGTGTACGAATTCATTATTTGAACGAGTATCTTACATTCCCTACCACCAATCTAACTTACAAGCCTATGTCGATGCGATGTGAGCTACCTGGGAATGGCATGCGCGCATGTAATTCATACTTATGCGAAACCGGTCCCAACGTCAGCAACCGTATGTAAAACATAATCCTGAATAGACTTATACTGAATACCTGCTTGTTTAGTATTGCGGAAAATTGAAATTATCAGTTGCGCTCAAGAGAGCGTCGAAGTCGGTTCACCCTTTCCGCTGCATTGGCTCAAGTTAAACTTATTGACAGACACGCAAATTTTACTACTTCCTTCGCTGTGATCCTTCCTATCTAGAGTGTTGTCAAATAAGTGCTTCCGCATAATTCACTTTGCTTATCATATATAACTCATGGCACTGCGAAACATGCAATGAACAGATAGCGGTTACATATAAATTTTATATCGTGCTGTTGTAATATAGTTATGTAAATATATCTATTACGGGTTACCTGTCTTTTCTCGGTTGATTTTTAAGGAACACTCGTTTGAAGGTATCTTGAAAATAACGGTGCACATATTGCACAAGCTTAAAACGTTGCGGTAGGCGAGATCCGGATAAAGTGGGTCCCTTAAGAAAGGAATAACGTTAGACCAATTTTTACATTACAATTTGTTAGTTTTTGGCTTAAAAATACATTTCAAACCCTTTGGATATTTTTTTAAAGCCCATTCGATTGTACAGTAGGCCCACTATGCCTAGTGGGGTTCACTTCGACCGGATCGCCCCCATATTCTAAGGCCAATGTATTGTTTTAATCTTTTGTAGTGTTCAGATCTTGGCAAAAATGTACGCTGGGCAATTGCTGAGCTTGCAAGCGCGCAAAATCGCCTTCAGGAGCTTCAGTACAACTTCGAAACTGAAGCAGATTGATAACTGCCAAAACCATAACAAAATACCGAAGATTCTTATCACTGGTAAGTTGATTCGAACCATCGCTTTGTGAAAATAGATAAGGTGTGAATACATGACTTTCGGCTTGGCGTTTTTTCTATCTACCACTGCGGTGCGTTCAATTGTGGAATTTATATCCCAGGTGGATTAGGTCAGCTCGGCAGTGACTGTGCGAAACTCTTGCGCAGCAAGTACGGAAACGAAAACGTGATACTTTCCGACATCATCAAACCGACTGCCGAGGGTCTACGGAATGGGCCTTTTATTTTCGCCGATATACTCGACTTCAAGGGTCTACAAAAAATAATAGTTAATAATCGTATAGACTGGCTAATACATTTCAGCGCGCTTCTCAGCGCCGTTGGTGAGCAGAACGTACCCTTGGCCGTCAGAGTTAACATAGAAGGTGAGACGTGAATTATAAAAAAAACATTGGAAGGTTCGAAATTTATTAAATCTGTCCCAACAGAATATTTTTCCAACACAAGCCTGTCAACTTTCTGCTACTCATTACAGTACAACTAGTTGTCATTTCATCTGGACGTTACAATTTTTTGTTCTCTATTACAGGAATGCACAACGTCATTGAACTGGCGAGACAGTACAACCTTCGGATATTTGTTCCTTCAACTATTGGCGCCTTCGGACCGGATTCTCCCCGTAATCCGACGCCGAATGTTACAATCCAGCGTCCACGAACCATCTACGGAGTAAGCAAAGTTCACGCAGAACTCCTTGGAGAATATTATCATCACAGGTTTGGCCTTGACTTCCGATGTCTCAGGTTCCCAGGTGTAATTAGCAGCGACCTTCCTAGCGGCGGCACCACGGGTAAATAAAATCGCTTCTCCAACACTTAATAATCTGCGCTACTAGTAAATTAGAGAATTTCATTTAGAAGACGTCTTTTTTGAATAACCTGTATAAGCAGTACACACTATAATTCATCCAAATACTAACGGGTATGCATCTGCATAATCAAGTACTCATCTATGATTTACAATAATTCGTTATAAAATACATAATAGTGCTTTTATTCCGTTGTATAGCAGCAGCTTGCCAGTCGTTTTCTCAGCAACTAGACCGCGTACAAGTAAACTTTGCGGTTAAACTCTAATGAGGTATAATGCGTTTGAAATTTGAGTGGAAAATTTGAATAAATATAGGTCAAAGAATCCCATCGCGACGTGATGAATAAGCATCAATTTACAACCAGAATGCAATTTAATACGGAGATCTCTGATAATCTTTTCAGATTATGCAATATCGGTCTTTCACGAGGGTATGCGTCACGGAAAGTACGAATGTTATCTTGAACCGCATACAAGGATGCCTATGATGTATATCGAGGACTGTCTCAACGCGCTTTTTCAGTTCTTAAATGCACCAAACGAAGCATTAGGCAGACGAGTTTACAATGTGACTGCAATGAGCTTTACCCCGGAAGAACTCTTCACCGAGATGAAGAATTATATCCCTGATTTACAAATCACGTATAAGCCAGACAGTCGGCAGCTCATCGGTAAGTTAGACAGGGAAAAACCGTTCCATGATCAACGGACACATTTCATAGCTTCATAGGACATGTCTAGGGGCCATTCACTTGGAAATCAAATTAATTATTCCAAATCATTATTTTTTTCCAGGTTTTCGTAGATTTCCAGTTTACCAAGTGATTTTAATTGATTTTCATTGATTTCCGAGCGCTTTAGGCCGATTGTCAGTGATTTTCGCTTCGGACAGAATCAATTGATATCACAAATCACCTAGAATACTCGAGGATCATCGGAAATCCTTTGGTAAACTGAAAAACAACGAAAGCACGTAATAAGATAGAACAAATAGGATGTTAATCAATTAAAATCATCTAGCGTTTACCATAAGATTTATATTCATTTTCGTTCCTTTCAACTCTTGTCACGCGATTTCTTCAGCGCTATTGTGATTTCAAGCTATTTGAAATAATTTCAGCTACCTACATTTC
The DNA here is from genome assembly GCF_021901495.1 of Neodiprion virginianus. Taxonomy (NCBI): domain Eukaryota; kingdom Metazoa; phylum Arthropoda; class Insecta; order Hymenoptera; family Diprionidae; genus Neodiprion; species Neodiprion virginianus. The sequence continues at coordinate 13,808,220 of NC_060878.1, forward strand.
GTTTCGAATTTGGTTCATTTTGAACAGTTAAATTTATGACTGCCCTGACTGAATTACCCTCGGGATATTTTGATAGAATTGATGCGAAAGCAAACTATTTATGACGAATGCCGCATCATGTTTTAGCCGATGCCTGGCCCCAAGTCTTTGACGACAGCGAGGCACGACGCGATTGGGGATGGAAACACAAATACGGTATAAAGGGTCTCGTTTCTGCCATGATTAGAGACGTAAACGAAAACTTCCTACTTAAAAATACCCAGCAACAAGTCAACAGCTACGTATAACCAATCCAGTACTCAACTTTCGAAGTCGTCCTTAGTGTAACTTCCCTTGCGTTCCAGTCATACAGTGCAACAGCTGCATGAAAAAAGAAACTAGTTGAACACTAGTTGAACTTTTTGGAAAGGTCATATAATTTTTGAAAGATGTCTATTTATATTTGTTGTAAAAAAAAAATAATTATAATATATATATATTAATAAGAAATATCGCTTGATGATTATAATACGGCCGTACTCAGTACAATATCCATGTCATCTGCATCATCCATCACTGGATCAGGTTTTGTTTGTTTCCCTTCGTTCTTTTCACCATTCATTGACTGTCCTGAAAGAGAAGAATAAAGAGGAATAAAAAAAATAATTTTTGGGAATTAAACACAATATCTAAGTCAAGCAATTATAAACATGATTTTTCGTCACACACACCTGTTCCAATTGATGAGTTTCCATTTGTCAGTACACTTTGGCTGTCTCTAAAGTAGACGTTTGGATGTACTACCGCGTGTGGTGGTGGGCATTTGTGCACAGCCTCAAAATACTTTCCACAAGCTATTTGGTAATGGCCACTTTCAACATATCCTGCTATATTGTTAATAGCTGAAAGACAAAATAATTTGATTAGGATGTTATCAACCGAAATTGCCTAACTGTAAAGTTCAAGTCAGAATTAAATCCTAGAAGGAAACAGTTACCATACCAGTTGAATTTAGACCATAGCTCAACATTTTTTGCTTGAGAATCTTTATGTCCGTCTCTTTGAATGCGCAACCATGGATTTGTTCAGGGCCAACATTAGACTGGATGATTTTCAGACAACCGTAAGGGGTGTAATTTGTTCGCTTCCCTGCCTTCCCATAGTTGTGTTTTATATTGTATAAGTGGTTCTTCTCAAACTTCTCAGGTTCCATTTTTTTACAAAATTCTTCACGCCAGAAACGAACTGCGTCTTCGTATAACACACCAATTCCTTTGATGAATAGACCATACTGCTGCCGACCTTCATGTTTCAAATGATGTTTCGCCCTCAGTGCGTCGTGCATGAACCTCATACAAAGAGGATACGAGGACTTTGAAAGCTAAGAAAAATGTTTTCCAACTATTTAACTGCTATCCGTACACCATTTTCATTGTGAATATCTATGTGAATTTATTAATTGAAGGGTACACAGTCAGACACTATACTTGACATATGTAATTATATGTAGGTATGTGCATAAAATATTATTACCGCATCTAAACTTTCAATGGGAACAGCTGCACCATCTGAAATGGTAAAGTCGTCACCAGTATAAGTATTGTGAAGACTGTTCAATAAAGTGAAAAGTCTATCATCTGTATTTAAAATTGGCATTCCACGTTTGGTGTACTAAACAGAAAAATAGTCATACTGTTATTTGTATAATTTTGCTGCGCATAGAATTTCTATATTTTCGTACTTACTGCCAACGCTGAAGCTAACTGCATCCTCAAAACTGTTACAAATACAGATATGAGCTCTTTGTCAGGGATATAAGCAAAGCCGGAGTGGACGTAAACTCTTCTGTTTCTGACTAAATCGGTCACCTTGCAAAATGATACCTTATAAAAATCGTGAACCTCTATGTAAGTATCTGTGTATCCAACTGTTGATTGAGTGAGGTATTCTTTGATTACTTCTTTTTCATTCTGTGATATCTAGTAAAAAAAATAATTTCAATCAACGGATGTTATTTGAAGAATAGAAAGGAACACAGTAATAGATGGAATAATCAAAACTTCAGAAATAAATACATTAGGGAACTGTCGTCGTACGTTTAAGCTTTGATAAATGAACCTAGGTATGTAATCAGTCCATACTTACAGGCACAAAGTTCATACTACTTATTTTTAAGAATTGCTGCAGACCCTCAGAATTTAAGCTACTGTATCTTAACTTGAACAGTTCAATTTCTCTACTGATGAACCATTTTTTCAACTCATCACTTGAACAGTATGCCAGCTGTAATATGAAGTGGGAAATATGATCCTTTCTTCTAGCTTTCAAATCTGATTCACTGTGAGTACCGCATCCAGTGCCCTGAAGAAGTTTAACGTAGTATGACAAACTATTGTCATCTCTCAATTCGCTCAATACTGTTGATAGACGCTTATCTGACTCTATATCAGTTTGCACATATACAGACTCAACTATCCGCAGAACTGCAACAGACATAATATTTGCCTCAGAATCTAATATTTTGTCTGCGGCGACGAATAGTATTATCATGTCAACCTGAACCTTGACCAAAATACCAACTTCAATATAGCGTTGCGTAATACATCTGAGTAATTTGTTCTACGAAGTTATCATCCCATTGAGCCAAATAAATTTATAAGATTCTCAGAATGAGGGTTGCTTTGCTCAAAACTTGATCATTACCTTTTAATCTTTCGAGTGCCAGTTCTTGAAACTCAGCCAAGCTAATATCACCAGAAGGTGGTGTACAATATAATTGTAGATCATGTGGATAGGTTTCCTTAAGACTTGAGACTTCGGGCTTGATGCGTGATATTCTCTTTACATAGTCCATTTTCCACTTAAAACAGGAAACAAGATCAGAGTATTACGAGCACATAAAATTAAACTTTGAATAGTTGCGATATTACAGTATATGTCAAATACAATATTACAAAACAGTTGCTGCAGACTAAAGTTTCGCGACAGGACTCACGAGTGTGCAATAGTGTACAATTAACTTTTCCCGCTAAAACTGAATAAGTATAACCTATTCAACATACCAATCAATGTCAACTCAACCTATAGATACAAAGGTAATTCAGCTTGGTATCGTTAATCAACCGCAATCACCTTTCTGAGGTGTAGCAAAAAGTATGTACTTTGTTAGAAAACAAGGATCAATATTTTAAGTATCTGGAATTCAACCGTCGCAGCCGCCAATTTTATCTATTAATTATTAATCGACATTGCCAATCGCCATGGAACGATGCCCCCTACAACTTTGGGTGCGTTCCGAAATTAGTTCTCAGTGCTGCCACCAATCGTTTATCTCTTTTGCGCTGTTGAATTCATGGTTAGCTCTGCCTCTGTCCTAGGAACTTTTAGCGCTGCCAGCTCATTTCGGAACGCACCCTTTACATGTGAACTCGTAAAGATTAGTTTTAAGGGGTTAGGTGGGTTTCAAAATTTCAAAAAATCGAATTTTTTTTTTTTTTTGCTTATCTTATAATTGAATATGTTGAGAATATTCCTTTAAAATTTTAAAACGATCCGAGTCATATTCTAAGAGATATAGCCTTTGGATGTTTCACCCATCAGGCTATAACCAAGCGTGACGCAGGTATATGGAGGTTGTCTGCTGCAAATCAAGAAAAAAAATTAACGTGTGATGAAAATAATGTTGAAGATACGACAGATGTTACTGTGTCAGGTGATGGCACGTGGAAAAAACGTGGGTTTGCATCATTATACGGTGTAAGTACGATTATTTACATGTTATTTGAATGTAAATCTTCAATCGCGTTTTTCTCGAAACTACATTTTTGAAACCGGTAGTCACGATTTCTCGAAAACTTATGAACCGATCTCTTTCAAATTTTGCACACTTCTTCAAAATAACATTATCTTGTGCTTGAACGAAGGAATTTTTTTTTTTTCTATTCCAAGTAATTTTTCAAGGCCATGAAGGGTGCAAATTTTACTCAAAATAAGGGTTTTTTGTTTTCAACGCCGCTAAAAATGTAATTTTTGTTTTTTTTTTTTCCTCCGTCCAAGCACGAGTTTTAAACATCTACTAACAGAAAATTTTTGGTTTATGCATTTCAGATGAATCTGTCATGAGTTATCCTGACTACGCCGAGAGAACTTTTTTTTGAGGGGTCATAGCAGACGACGTGTCCACGCCTTAATTTTCAATATTTTTCAATGAAAATTTCACAAACTACTTATAAAATATGTATCTTTTATGTGTTAAATTGATGGAATGAAATATTCTGTTGATTAAATAAAAAAAAAATTCATAAAAATGTACCTATTTTGAGCTTTTGAAACCCACCTAACCCCTTAAGCAGGAAAGAATAGGTAAGGAAAACTATTTTATCGCTACTTTGCCGAAATATATATGTCGCTTTCCTTTTATGTCAACTTTCTGACACAACTCGACACTAACAAGGAACCCTTTATGGGTTGCCCCCTCCGATTTTGATCCAGTTTATGGTATATGTATCCCAACATGTTGATTTCTTAATGTGTTTTATCGATTTGATTGAAACCAACGCTGAATTGTATATAGTTATTCTATTCTGTTTAGCTATTGCTCATCTTTGATGAAAATTATCAACCTTAGATATTACCACCGATATGTCGAAAACGTATCTTTTTTTGCAGAAATATGCGAAATCTGAGAAACATCAGAAACATGCACTTTAAATACTACTCAAACCACGACTCAACCAATGCAATTTAAAATTTTGAAAAATCTCGAAATGCTTTGACTCCAGTAATTTATTTCAACAAATCCGTGATTTTGAAAACGGGTGAAGCAAGACTGAAGACTATAGCCCAAAATTTGCAAAGAAATTCAAACTATTTGTACAGCAAGTCGATGCATTATTTCATTAGCGTTCTCTACGAGTATGCAGATCTATTCCACCTCTCCGTGGAACACTTTTATTCCAAATTCCAACAAGCCAATCGATAACTCATTCTTCATCAAATTCAGATCCTTTTGTTTTATAAGTTCTAATTACTCTGAAAGTAACGATTTCAACATTCATCAAATATTAGAAACAATTTTTGACGCATGTCAATTTCGCATTCAACATTCTTTTCTTGAATGTTGAAAATGGATCATTAATATCAATTAAAACTCATTTTTCCTTAGATACTAATTCTTTTTCCGACGATCCATTCCCTGCGTAGAGAAGTGAAGTCTGAATATTTTTTGCTCGAATAAATGAGGCTTATTAAAGCCCCTATAATATATGTGACTAACATAGAATACAGCAGTCTGAATATTAATAGGTGACATGATAATATAAATGACCCTTTTGGATTTTTGGTGAAAATTTTCGCGATTTTGAGAAGTGCTTGAAGAAATTCTTTCATGCACTATTCCGACGTAATGTTGCGAGAGAAATTGATTGAGCGCCACCCCAACACGCTGCGATCAACGGATAGAAAGTTACAGCTGAAAAACGAAGAATTTTCATCGTCATTTCACTGCTGTTGGTCCCACGCTGTTTTCGCTGCGTTTTCTGAGTTTCTGGGGGTCCAATTAGTCGGGAAAGGGTCATTTAAATCGAATCTGGAACCTAAAATTTTTCGGCTAAAAAAAAAGCAAGGCTAACCCCTTTGCATTTTTGGCGAAAATTTTCGCGATTTTGAAAAGTGCTTCGAAAAATTCTTTCATGCACTATTCTGACGTAATTTTGCGAGAGGAATCGATTGGGCGCAGTCACAATGCGCTGCGAGCAACGGATAAAAAGTTACAGCTGAAAAACGAAGAATTTTCATCGTCATTTCTCTGCTGTTGGTCCTACGCTCTTTTCGCTGCGTCTTCTGAGTTCCTGGGGGTCCAATTAGTCAGGAAATGGTCATATGAATCGAATCTGAGACCAAAAATTTTCAGCTCCAAAAATGAAGAAAAAAGTAAGGCTAACCCCTTTGCATTTTGGGCGAAAATTTTCGCGATTTTGAAAAGTGCTTCGAAAAATTCTTTCATGCACTATTCTGACGTAATTTTGCGAGAGGAATCGATTGGGCGCAGTCACAATGCGCTGCGAGCAACGGATAAAAAGTTACAGCTGAAAAACGAAGAATTTTCATCGTCATTTCCCTGCTGTTGGTCCCACGCTCTTTTCGCTGCGTCTTCTGAGTTCCTGGGCGTCGAATTAGTCAGGAAATGGTCATATGAATCGAATCTGAGACCAAAAATTTTCAGCTCCAAAAATGAAGAAAAAAGTAAGGCTAACCCCTTTGCATTTTGGGCGAAAATTTTCGCGATTTTGAAAAGTGCTTGAAGAAATTCTTTCATGCACTATTCCGACGTAATTTTGCGAGAGAAATTGATTGAGCGCCACCCCAACACGCTGCGATCAACGAATAGAAAGTTACAGCTGAAAAACGAAGAATTTTCATCGTCATTTCTCTGCTGTTGGTCCTACGCTCTTTTCGCTGCGTCTTCTGAGTTCCTGGGGGTCCAATTAGTCAGGATATGGTCATATGAATCGAATCTGAGACCAAAAATTTTCAGCTCCAAAAATGAAGAAAAAAGTAAGGCTAACCCCTTTGCATTTTGGGCGAAAATTTTCGCGATTTTGAAAAGTGCTTCGAAAAATTCTTTCATGCACTATTCTGACGTAATTTTGCGAGAGGAATCGTTTGGGCGCAGTCACAATGCGCTGCGAGCAACGGATAAAAAGTTACAGCTGAAAAACGAAGAATTTTCATCGTCATTTCCCTGCTGTTGGTCCCACGCTCTTTTCGCTGCGTCTTCTGAGTTCCTGGGCGTCGAATTAGTCAGGAAATGGTCATATGAATCGAATCTGAGACCAAAAATTTTCAGCTTCAAAAATGAAGAAAAAAGTAAGGCTAACCCCTTTGCATTTTGGGCGAAAATTTTCGCGATTTTGAAAAGTGCTTCGAAAAATTCTTTCATGCACTATTCTGACGTAATTTTGCGAGAGGAATCGTTTGGGCGCAGTCACAATGCGCTGCGAGCAACGGATAAAAAGTTACAGCTGAAAAACGAAGAATTTTCATCGTCATTTCCCTGCTGTTGGTCCCACGCTCTTTTCGCTGCGTCTTCTGAGTTCCTGGGCGTCGAATTAGTCAGGAAATGGTCATATGAATCGAATCTGAGACCAAAAATTTTCAGCTTCAAAAATGAAGAAAAAAGTAAGGCTAACCCCTTTGCATTTTGGGCGAAAATTTTCGCGATTTTGAAAAGTGCTTCGAAAAATTCTTTCATGCACTATTCTGACGTAATTTTGCGAGAGGAATCGTTTGGGCGCAGTCACAATGCGCTGCGAGCAACGGATAAAAAGTTACAGCTGAAAAACGAAGAATTTTCATCGTCATTTCCCTGCTGTTGGTCCCACGCTCTTTTCGCTGCGTCTTCTGAGTTCCTGGGCGTCGAATTAGTCAGGAAATGGTCATATGAATCGAATCTGAGACCAAAAATTTTCAGCTTCAAAAATGAAGAAAAAAGTAAGGCTAACCCCTTTGCATTTTGGGCGAAAATTTTCGCGATTTTGAAAAGTGCTGGAATAAATTCTTTCATGCACCATTCCGACGTAATTTTGCGAGAGGAATCGATTGGGTGCAGTCCCAATGCGCTGCAAGCAACGGATAAAAAGTTACAGCTGAAAAACGAAGAATTTTCATCGTCATTTCCCTGCTGTTGGTCCCACGCTCTTTTCGCTGCGTCTTCTGAGTTCCTGGGCGTCGAATTAGTCAGGAAATGGTCATATGAATCGAATCTGAGACCAAAAATTTTCAGCTTCAAAAATGAAGAAAAAAGTAAGGCTAACCCCTTTGCATTTTGGGCGAAAATTTTCGCGATTTTGAAAAGTGCTTCGAAAAATTCTTTCATGCACTATTCTGACGTAATTTTGCGAGAGGAATCGTTTGGGCGCAGTCACAATGCGCTGCGAGCAACGGATAAAAAGTTACAGCTGAAAAACGAAGAATTTTCATCGTCATTTCCCTGCTGTTGGTCCCACGCTCTTTTCGCTGCGTCTTCTGAGTTCCTGGGCGTCGAATTAGTCAGGAAATGGTCATATGAATCGAATCTGAGACCAAAAATTTTCAGCTCCAAAAATGAAGAAAAAAGTAAGGCTAACCCCTTTGCATTTTGGGCGAAAATTTTCGCGATTTTGAAAAGTGCTTGAAGAAATTCTTTCATGCACTATTCCGACGTAATTTTGCGAGAGAAATTGATTGAGCGCCACCCCAACACGCTGCGATCAACGAATAGAAAGTTACAGCTGAAAAACGAAGAATTTTCATCGTCATTTCTCTGCTGTTGGTCCTACGCTCTTTTCGCTGCGTCTTCTGAGTTCCTGGGGGTCCAATTAGTCAGGATATGGTCATATGAATCGAATCTGAGACCAAAAATTTTCAGCTCCAAAAATGAAGAAAAAAGTAAGGCTAACCCCTTTGCATTTTGGGCGAAAATTTTCGCGATTTTGAAAAGTGCTTCGAAAAATTCTTTCATGCACTATTCTGACGTAATTTTGCGAGAGGAATCGTTTGGGCGCAGTCACAATGCGCTGCGAGCAACGGATAAAAAGTTACAGCTGAAAAACGAAGAATTTTCATCGTCATTTCCCTGCTGTTGGTCCCACGCTCTTTTCGCTGCGTCTTCTGAGTTCCTGGGCGTCGAATTAGTCAGGAAATGGTCATATGAATCGAATCTGAGACCAAAAATTTTCAGCTTCAAAAATGAAGAAAAAAGTAAGGCTAACCCCTTTGCATTTTGGGCGAAAATTTTCGCGATTTTGAAAAGTGCTTCGAAAAATTCTTTCATGCACTATTCTGACGTAATTTTGCGAGAGGAATCGTTTGGGCGCAGTCACAATGCGCTGCGAGCAACGGATAAAAAGTTACAGCTGAAAAACGAAGAATTTTCATCGTCATTTCCCTGCTGTTGGTCCCACGCTCTTTTCGCTGCGTCTTCTGAGTTCCTGGGCGTCGAATTAGTCAGGAAATGGTCATATGAATCGAATCTGAGACCAAAAATTTTCAGCTTCAAAAATGAAGAAAAAAGTAAGGCTAACCCCTTTGCATTTTGGGCGAAAATTTTCGCGATTTTGAAAAGTGCTGGAATAAATTCTTTCATGCACCATTCCGACGTAATTTTGCGAGAGGAATCGATTGGGTGCAGTCCCAATGCGCTGCAAGCAACGGATAAAAAGTTACAGCTGAAAAACGAAGAATTTTCATCGTCATTTCCCTGCTGTTGGTCCCACGCTCTTTTCGCTGCGTCTTCTGAGTTCCTGGGCGTCGAATTAGTCAGGAAATGGTCATATGAATCGAATCTGAGACCAAAAATTTTCAGCTTCAAAAATGAAGAAAAAAGTAAGGCTAACCCCTTTGCATTTTGGGCGAAAATTTTCGCGATTTTGAAAAGTGCTTCGAAAAATTCTTTCATGCACTATTCTGACGTAATTTTGCGAGAGGAATCGTTTGGGCGCAGTCACAATGCGCTGCGAGCAACGGATAAAAAGTTACAGCTGAAAAACGAAGAATTTTCATCGTCATTTCCCTGCTGTTGGTCCCACGCTCTTTTCGCTGCGTCTTCTGAGTTCCTGGGCGTCGAATTAGTCAGGAAATGGTCATATGAATCGAATCTGAGACCAAAAATTTTCAGCTCCAAAAATGAAGAAAAAAGTAAGGCTAACCCCTTTGCATTTTGGGCGAAAATTTTCGCGATTTTGAAAAGTGCTTCGAAAAATTCTTTCATGCACTATTCTGACGTAATTTTGCGAGAGGAATCGTTTGGGCGCAGTCACAATGCGCTGCGAGCAACGGATAAAAAGTTACAGCTGAAAAACGAAGAATTTTCATCGTCATTTCCCTGCTGTTGGTCCCACGCTCTTTTCGCTGCGTCTTCTGAGTTCCTGGGCGTCGAATTAGTCAGGAAATGGTCATATGAATCGAATCTGAGACCAAAAATTTTCAGCTCCAAAAATGAAGAAAAAAGTAAGGCTAACCCCTTTGCATTTTGGGCGAAAATTTTCGCGATTTTGAAAAGTGCTGGAATAAATTCTTTCATGCACCATTCCGACGTAATTTTGCGAGAGGAATCGATTGGGTGCAGTCCCAATGCGCTGCAAGCAACGGATAAAAAGTTACAGCTGAAAAACGAAGAATTTTCATCGTCATTTCCCTGCTGTTGGTCCCACGCTCTTTTCGCTGCGTCTTCTGAGTTCCTGGGCGTCGAATTAGTCAGGAAATGGTCATATGAATCGAATCTGAGACCAAAAATTTTCAGCTTCAAAAATGAAGAAAAAAGTAAGGCTAACCCCTTTGCATTTTGGGCGAAAATTTTCGCGATTTTGAAAAGTGCTGGAATAAATTCTTTCATGCACCATTCCGACGTAATTTTGCGAGAGAAATCGATTGGGCGCAGTCCCAATGCGCTGCGAGCAACGGATGAAAAGTGATAGCCGAAAAACGAAAGATTTTCTTTGTAATCTCCCTGCTGTTGGTGCTAAGCTCTTTTTGGTGCGTTTTCTACCTTCCTGGAAGTCCAATTAATCAGGGATGAGTTCCACAAAACGATTCCGAGACCAAAACTTTCCGAGTTCTGAGAATTTCAAAAATGCAAAGCTAACCCGTTCGGCCATCTTCAGTCCAGTTCTGGCGGATTTTGGGAATCAATTTAATCAATTCATTCATGCTCCACATCGATGTAATTTATCGAAAAGAATTCTTTACGCATAGTTTTGGTTTGCTGCGAGCAGCGAATCAAAACTGACGACTGAAAAACATCAAATTGGCAACGATTTTTCAGAAAGGTGGAAGATAAAAATCACAAACTCATATCTACAAGGTTTTAGTTTTAGTTTATTTAATAAGCCTTAGTCCTAATACAAGTGTTCAGGTGTGGTGTACACTATTTTACCAAGTTTTCGAATTGTATAATTATAATATGTTATACTAATCCATTACGCTAGTAATGAGATATACCAATAATTATCGTAATATAATTCTAATTGCTATAATTAGTATAATATTTCCAATAGTTTGGAGTTCGAGACAAAAAAAATGTGATACAATGAGCGAACACTACATAACAAGTCTGACTACTGTATACGGAACAAATGCGATATACATAGCATTAAGCAGAATGTAATTAATGTCGTATGAGATAGTTATGATTGTAGTTTTTAAGTGCAGTTTAAGTTTCGGCCTGCGTACAGGTACAACGCACCTCTGCTGGATACGAGATTATCATATTTTATTGATACTATCATACGTAACCTGGAATAAAATGAATAATACCCGCATAAATTTCTTCGTATTTCCTTCGCATCTTTTCAGGTGCTAGTTCCACGATGCTCCAAATACCTGTCTTGCAATCCTTGGGGCCCAATTAGTCTCGAAAGGGTCGTTGTAATCGATTCTGAGACGAAAAGTTTTTTGGTCCAAAACGTAAAGCTAATCCATTTGGATTTTTGGTGAAAATTTTCCCAATTTTGAAAAATACTGGAATCCATTCTTCGATGCACTATATCCATATGATTTTAATTATCATTGCTGGGTTTTGCTGAAATGAGTTTCAATTACTTGTCGTTTCATGGTCATAATAATATCCGACACTGTATTATCCATGTGAGTACACGTGATGGTAACATTAGTTCTTGTCGTCTTTACGTACCGACCGTCCATTTATTTCGTCCATTTTCGGTTACGGAAAGCCCCGTTAGGCTAGCAGTCTAGACTGTTTCACGTGTTGAATCTATAATTTGCACACCCCGTGCTACAATCACGATTAGTTACAGTGAACCATACATTCTCCAAACATTTCATTGGAGTTGACGATACGGAGTAGTAAATTTCCTTGATTCAAGGTGTGTACTCGTTGCGCTCCACGTTATCGTAATACGAATGGTGGCCGTGGCTCGTGAATGGTGACAAATGGTAGTTCTTCGAGTGCCAGGTGATCCATGTTGATAACACTGCAGAACAAACGCCGAACAAATGAAGGTAAATAAAAGTACGATTCGCAGAATCCAACAATCCGTCGTTAATGAATATCCTGAAAAAGCACCTCAGGTGTAAAAATGTTACGCCAAATACATTAAAGTAGAAAGTACCAACAAAAATTTACTTTGTAACTTAGGAACCACCAAAATAACACTGTACATTCAAATGACTATCAGCAACAATATCATTACCTACAAAAATATTGAAATTAAAATTCGTACTGCTAGGTATGTACGTAACTACTTTGCAATAATAAGAAATATATTCTTCAGTCAACGTAAGAAATCAACACGAAAAATAAAGAATTAAGGATGAAATGAAAATTTCGGAACTATTTGAACTTGGCTAAACTAACATCAACGAACTTAATCATAACTGCAGCGCGAGAAAACCGTTGAATTTTTTAGACTATAGTTTTTAAATTAGAATATTTTCACCATTGCACACTGAATACATTCGAAGTTCGGCGTCAAGGTTAGATTTGATATCATAAAACTACTTTTTACATTATATGAAAAACAAGAATGCTACTGGAGCAGGCTGTTCAGTTTTCAGCGTAGTATTTAGGCGAGTCATTCGTATGAAAACTAATAATAATTAATACTTTTCCACTGTTTAAATCTTACATCTTGGTACTATCTCATTTAATCGTGAAAAGGAAAAAAATATGTAATAATATTTTCACTGTACAGGCAGTAGGCTTCTCTTCGCAATAAAAAAAATTTATTAGTTTGCATGCAAATTTTTTTTCATTTCAATAAGGTACTACCATATTCTTTGCTTTTTTACCTTGTAAGATTCATACAACGCATGGTTAGAACCAAGAAAGACTGTGATAAATTTTTCTTGAAGTGGCAAAAATTTTTGTGGAATTTTACGTATAAAATGCACTTTGATTTTCAGCATCAAATAATTTGAGCAATGAACATTTGTTTTTCTTAGTTTCGTTACTTTTGGCATGAGCATATAATTACATAGATTGTTGTAATGATTCTAATGCACACCATTAGACATTTTGCCGCGAGCGTCTGCAGGTACAGTAGAACCTCGATTATCCGAACTATGTCTTGCTTTACTTAAACATTCTGTTGTTACAAAGAAGGGCTAAAATAGTTGAATAAATAAACATGCTATTGGGAAAAAAATATATCAGAGAAAAACCATTCGCAATCTTATGTTAAAATTAACAATATTTTAACCAACCCAACACATAAAAGTAGTTAGAATGAGCGGCGTGTGTTGACGCCATACGTTATGTGTGTAAAAGTAACACAAAAATATGTGAGTTATGTTTCGGATATTCTTTATCATGTAGTATCGTTTCATCTAATATAATAGTTCCATTATCCAAACTTTTCTTAATTCGATTTAGATCTGGATCCAATTGATTTGGATAATCAAGATTGTACTGTACTATCGTACATGGGTATCCAATACCCGTACATACCAAAGTGTCAGATGCAGTAAATGCGACTTGCAGTAATTATACTATTCCGGTTATACAACCTAGAAGTTTAATGGCAGACATTCGAGAAAACAATTACAACCATACGCTTTCAACAAACATTTTTTGTTGTGTTGAATTTGTTGTCACTGGTTCTCTCGAACTTCTGTATAGCGATCAATGAAGTGTATCACTTCGTTAGCAGTGATAATTATCTGCTTTTTGTAATTGAGATACCACAATCTGTGTTTGCTTCAGAAAACTACAGAAACGATAACAGTTACATATCTGCTAATTACTGTTCGACATCATAATATGATAAATACTGATGTTTTTGACATGTAAATTTTGTTCCACTTTAGGATTGACTAGGATTTTGAAAGAAACTTGAAAGTATTGAGAATGTCATGTGATGTATAGTTGAGATCGAAATTCGTAACGTATTAACGATGCAACGATGCATTCTAAGAAAAAAACATCACTTTGTAACTACAGGATTGTTTGAAATTTAGTAAACCGTAATGAGGCAAATCACTCATATTTTGGAAACTTAAGGGGGTCCTCTGGTTTAATGATTTCAAAAAATCTGTTTTTTTTTTTCCTTACATAAATCGTTTCCTTAAGTGTCTAGAATGTGGAGGTAAAGTGATTTTTCGATATTGGAAGCATTATAAAGATACAGCAGTTAGAAGGGACAGGTGTTCGGAGCGTTGAGCGGAACGCTTGGAGGTCGAGCCTATTGTTCTCTGTCGGCTTTATTCCTGAAACTCTTCTGAACAAATAAATATTTATACAAGTGTAGACAAGTTGAAACAAATTTAGGAAAGTATTTGTGTAATTATTCATGTAGTGAAACTTATTTTAGGCTTGGTTTAACTTCGGAGAGCACAACATCTACGAAAAATTTTTTTTGAAACAAGTGATCGGTTCAAAGTTATTTATTTAAAAAATGAGTGGTAGAAAAGGAAGTTCGGAAAATAATGTTCACCCTGGTTGTTCTAAAGAACGACAATTCGCTGGAAACCGTTTCACAAGCCAACAAGATACAGTTTATACATCAGCTTCTACTAAAAAACTTCAAGGCAGCATGGACCTGGAGGTTCCTATTACTTCAAACTTTGGGTATTGTATTTTAGAGTTTGCGACAGTATATTCCACTATTTCCAATATGGTATGGTAATGTGGTATAAATCTCATGTAGATAAATGTACCATTAATCATACTGGAAGTTCAGGAAAGATGGAAATTAGTGCTATTGTACAGATGTTTGCAAGATCTTTGGTTAAAAATGAAGTTAAATACCTCACATATATTGGTGATGGGAATTGTAAAACTTTTAAAGGGATCTTGGATTCTAAACCGTACGGAAAAACTGCTGTAACGAAAAAAGAATGCGTTGGTCACGTCGAGAAAAGAATGGGAACAAGACTCCGTCGTCTCAAAAAGGGTAAAGATAATAAAGGAATAGGCGGAAAAGGAGCAGGGAAACTGACTGATAAAGTCATCAAAGAAATGACTAAGTTTTACGGACTAGCTATTCGACGACATCCAGATTCCATTGAGGAGATGAGAAAAGAAATTTGGGCGACATTTTACCATAAGAGTTTATCAGATAAAAATCCTCAGCATCAATATTGTCCGGAAAGTAAAGACAGCTGGTGCAAGTGGCGCAAGGCGGAAGCTCTGGGTGACCTCGACAAATTCCATCACGACAAGCCACCGTTATTACCCGAAGTCTTGGAAAGTAATTGAACCTGTGTATGAAGATTTATCTAACGATGACCTGCCGACCCGTTGTTTAGGATCCGAGACGCAGAACAACAACGAATCCCTCAATTCGTTAATTTAGACATTCGCCCTGAAACACCTTCACTCTGGTGCCAAAATCGTTGAAATTGCAACATTTCTGGCAGTGATAATATTCAACGAAGGGTTCCAGGGGATTTTAAAAATAATTACAATCATGGGATGCCCCACAGAACGCGAAGCACATGCTTACGTTGAGAAACGTGACGAAAAGCGGATCTCGCGCTCCGAGCAACGTATCAGTGATGTCACTAAAAAAGCCAGAATTGAGGCAAAAGCTAAAAAATCTGCTTTGAAAGACGTCCAAGAGCAGGAGGAAGGTGTACTTTACGGACCAGACATCGCAGATTAGTGGTAAGTTAGAATTTTTATAGTTATAACTGTACTTGAAACTTTAAACGCGTTTTTCTCAAAACCATGTTTTTCAAACTTTCCTCCATCATATCTCAAAAACGGCTTGGCCGATTTACTTCAAATTTATAGGGTCTACTCAGTACATCTAGACGCATCGAGTGGAATATTATCATCCCAAAATTTTGAAAATTTCTATTTTTTTTTGTATCAAAAAGTTGACAAAAAATACATAAAATTCGGACTTTTTTGTTCCGAAGTCTGTCAAAAATCCAACTTTTAAAATTTTTTTTTGATCGTAGTCCACTTGGTGTATTTAAGTATACAGACTGAAACCCTGCCGGGTTTTTTTGTTTCAGATAAACAAATCAACTGATATCACGGAGGAAGTGGGCGTCCTTTTTGTCTAGGCGGGTATCTTCAGACCACTATCACTTTAATTCTACTGAATATTTTTATCTAAAAATTTAACTGTATACTCTTGAAATATGTATGAATAAATGGTAAAAAGTTCAAAGTTCTATCTCTTCATTGGTCTTTACAAAAAAATCCCAAAAAATGCTCAAAAATCAGGGCGCCAAACCAGAGGACCCCCTTAACTCTTTTCAAGGTTTACCAAAATTATAAAAAACTGGTTTTTATTTAAGTGTTTATGTTATGTCAACGTTTCTTCCAGTAACTCTTCTGGATAGGTTGGTGAGAAAATTAATGTTAATTTCTTTGAAGGAACCGATATTAATTAAGTGTTTAAAAAAAAAAACTTCAAAAGGTAAAATACATTAACAAATACCAAAATTTTGTGGAAAATCATATTCCAAATTCAAGCATCTGTTAAATCTAATGGGAAATACCTTATAAGTTGAGAGTCAGTGTAAAACAAAATCTACCATTTCTATTTCTTTTTTAGAAGATGGACAGTATACATTAAGAAATTTAAAATTGTGTAGCGGTATCCTGAAATAATCTGAGATGCTTGATCAGGTGCTAACCCGTTTGTTTTCTTCTAAGCATAGCTAAATTTACAGAATACACAAGTTTAGAGAGTAAGTAAATTATTAGGAAATTTCACACGTTTCACTCCGAACGATCAGACGTGGTTTCGTTGCATATTTAGTTTTGTCATGAAAGATGTATTCGAATGGACAGTAAACTATTGCTGTCTTTATGACCCGTTACCCTAAACTATATTTTCAGTGGCGAGCATGTGATTAATATTCGCAGATTCTTTCAAGCTATAACCCTGAACGATTAATAAAAGTTTCATTCCCTGTTCTACGTTAACATTAGTAATAGCCTCCGAACCTCATTTTGCGTCGGATAAGACTTTTCATTTCAGACTTGCAATTAGCTATTCAGAAGTTTGTCACCTACTAATTCAGCGTGATGTTCTCTTACAGGTTCTGGAAAAAACTTAAAGTTTGGGAAACTTCAATCTTATGTCTGGTTTCTACTTTCAAATACACCCGGACATCGAAGGATGCTCTAGTCTGTGTTAATGGAATACCAAGACGAAAATAATGTATTGTGTTGAAAGAAGGGTAAGATAGATTGTACTGTCTATTTCTCTCATATGATTTCTTTTATGAAACAAAGTCATCTTGTAGAAGGAACCATGTATTTTTCTTTTGCTTTCTTTAAAAGAACTCATAGTTTCCTTTATTCCAAATCAAGGTGTCTATTGGGCTAAAACACTGAGAAAAATTTTATTAGAATAACATATCCACGTTAAGTAAAACCGAGAATTATCATTCTGACTCATAAAATGTTAATCATTCCATTTCTTAGTGGGCTCTTGATAGGCAGATGGACGGAGAATATTTGATGCCATTGAAGTTGCCGTCAGCAAGCAGCATAAACAACCATGGATCGAAAAAGGGGAGGTCAACATTTCTGAAACGCTTGTTCCTGGTCTTTGCTGCGGTTTTAACACTACTGGCCCTGTTGTACGTCCCGGTTTATCACTCCGCCCAAGGGCCCCTCCAAGGCCTAGGTGAGATTCCTATCCTGAGCCCTGCTGGGGGCTCGCAGTCCGTGACCTCCGTAGGTATGCATCTACTCACTCGCTCACTCATCCATGCTTAAATTAAATAACTAACTATAATCGAAAATCGTGGGAACACTGTGAACGGATTCATAAAAGGACAAGGAGAGAAATCTACTTTTTCAGTAGATTGAGTATGTTTTGCTCCATTCGAAATGAATTTTCAAGTGACGTTTTGATTAATCGAGCTTAATTGAAAAGAATGCTAATGAATGATACAATATTAAGTCACAATCCCACTATTTTATACCTTCGAATAGCAAACTGCAGTTCATTCACTTATCAAAAACTCATTATTGGTATTCAAAATTAGGGATGACTGGAGTTTTTATTTGCGGTAGATCGATCAGGTCTTAATTTACAGTGTAGTACAGGCCATACAAATTAGAATTGTCGAAGCTGATGATCCCTCTGTTTTTGAGTCTCTTATCAAGACCAATACTGAACTCAAGTAGTGTTTATGAAAATCTGGAGCAAATATTCTGAAGTGAAAAGCATTTCAGAGGTTGATAAAACAGGGTGGCAATAATTTGGGAAAACCGGCAGAATCAGGAAGTTAGGGAATTACGTTGGTCCACCGAGAAATGAATCGCAAATGCATCGTGTTCTTTCCCCCAATTATTTAGAAGCTGTAATTGTTTTTCCCGAATTCAACCAAATTTGCTTTCGAGAGTAATACTGTTCAAGTTTCATGTTCTGCCCTTCTGGTACACAATTTAAGGTTCCAGTGGTCACAAAAGCTGCCCCGCATTTCGTAGATACACTGGCAATAGGTCAGGGAATACTGAAATTTTTAGCGTGAAAAATCAGGAAATAATCAGAAAATATTATTTAATACTATGGAGAATTGCTGCCACTCTTTCAAATATTTTCATGGTTTTTGATTTATCGCGTGACCTAGGTTGCATAAAAAAAAAACTCTGAAATGAAAGGTCACAAAAGTGATGAGAGACCAACCATAGATATTTTGCGCGTACAACATGTCCTTGACAAATATTATGAAATAACGCTGATAGGCGTGTTAATTGAAGAGATAAATATTTATAGAATTGAATAGCCCATTTACTGTACTCCATCTAATTATTATCGGTCTATCGCAACATGTTCTAACGGGTAGTTACAATGAGGTTGGGGTTATTAATGTTAATTGGATGAAACATTGCAAAAAAAATCACCATTTCACAATTATAAATTGACTTCAAAGAACTTAGGTGTCTGAATATAACAGTATGGTTTGCTTTATTATGGTTTACTGAATTTCAGACAACCCTATAAAATTTGCAAAATAACGATATTTTATAAATTGCATTGTTACAATAACGCTACTAACTTCTGCCTCATTACAACAAAATATTTAGTACCCTACTGAGTATACATGTTTATGATCGCGCAACCATCGCGAGTTCATCAAATCCGGTTTTCAAAATAGACTGTGAAGCCAACAAACAGCAGGCGAGAGATTTAATTCGGAATTATTCCAAATCAATACCAATTCCGTTGTCGTGTTGTGTAGATAAGAACTTGAAAGCGTGTTTTTCTATTCCAAACGGAAATCGATGTACGGAATTTCCGATAAAAATTTCCCACATTGTATCATTAAGTTTACATTTTATAAGAAATTGATGAGGTGAATATCCAAGGAGGCAGAACTCGCAATTAAAGGTACAACAAAATAATGCAACTTACCGCTTATGTTATAAATATGAATTGTTGTTGTTAATTAACAATTCTTCCGCTTCGTTCACTGCAGTTATTATCCTTCACTGACATTTGGTATATGCCATAAACTCATTGTCACCTAACACTCAGATCTGAGTAGCAGTGGTCTATTGAAAACTCTTTCACTTAACGATAGAGTCGAACGCATTATTCCTCTCACAACATTGAATCTTATATAAATGAACTATACAAAAACTGTTTTACTCGATAAATATTAATTAACCAACCATGTGGTTGGCTAATCTACTGACACACAAGGATTTTCATCACCATTTTGATAAAAATCTATGATTTCAATCATTCCTCATAGTGGTTTTATCGTAAGTGGTTGTCTGATTTTTTCCTCTGTTGTAATATTGATTTTTTTTGAAAATGACTGTTCATAACCTCGTTACAGTTACAGATTGATAATTTTATGCTGTTCTTCTGACTTGACTTTTCGTAACAGTCTCTCTACTTTTCTGATAATTTTACATTTTGGAAGTTTATTATGATTTTTGGTGGTAAGTCATGTATTTGAAATAAGTATTAGGCTCGTCATTTTTTTTTTCTTGCCTTACTTTCTTTTTTCTCTTCTGGTTGTATATTAATCTTTTCCTGTATAATTTATATCTTTATAAATATATTATTAGCTTCTGAGAAGGGCCCTCCTCAAAGGGCCGCAATGTCAAGTAATTGACAGTTTTTCATTTAGACCTAAGACACCGAGAATCTACATTCACATATATTGGATAAGGTCGAAAAAACACATGAACAATTCCTCGCAATCCTCACTTTCTAATCGCTACCGTACTGACATTCTGGAGTTTAGTTAACTGAGCTAATAGCTTCTAGTCATTTGTCAATTCTAAGTAGGAAGATAATTAGTTTTTTATTTCCTGCAATTCAGAGCTTGTACCAAAGTTGATCTTTGTGTTAAGAATGCGAATCTTGTGTTGCTGAATGAAATTGCAAAGGGAATATAGCTTGGCATGAAGTGCATTTAAAAAAGATTCGCAGATTCGCAGATACTTCGTCTATTTCTCATAAAAACTCGCATTCTATTTATCAGAAGTTTCATTTTTAACAGTCATTTTTTCGAGCTTGAATCACTTTGAAATAAAAACATAATCTAATTAATCATTGCTGTCTATAATTCACTCATCCGAACGGTGCCCTCGACTCTTCAACGACTGGCCACATTCATAACGTAAAATATTAATGTTGTTTTTAATACAAGCATGTTAATTTTTAGAGAAAGCTTACATACCAGAGCAGAGTTAAAACTGTTTACAATCATTAGGCAATGATCTCAGAATTCACCTTGACTGTTTTCAAATGTTAATACAATCATAATACTACATGTCTGTACAAAACTGGCATTGTATGTATTAAAACTCACTTTTGGTAGAAAAATATCACTCAATTTGAAGCGAAATATTTTGGGTTACACAACGCAGTGTTGGGCTATAAATTTTCTCAATATTTTTAACAAACAATATTTATTAATAGTTTCTAATATTGATAATAGGGATTATATTTTAGCTCAACTTTCGGGCTGGGCTGACAATACCACAAGAGACGTACGTATCTACGTACAGCCAGAAAGTAATACCACAATAATTTCTCCGGTTGGAATCTGCGTCACTCCGCCAATTCTAATCATAGTTGTTTGCTCATCAGTATCGAATCAGAAAGCGCGAGATGCTATAAGGGATACGTGGGCAAACAAAACTATTCTAGAGAATTATAACGCAACAGTAGAAGTAGCATTTCTTGTGGGAGAAAGCAGCAACGATACTTTAAATGTAAGTTGAGCTTTAATTTTCCTATTTGGGATCTTTTATGCTGTTCATTTATTCTTCTAGATTCAGGGATACAAAAAGTTTTCCTCATAGATACCTGACAAAGCAGTTGTGTAAGTTGGTCAGTTTCATAGAAATTCTAAAATTTTAACCTGGTATCTATTCGTGAATGTCTTTTATATCTTTGAAAAATGAAACAGTATATTCGTATCACTATAATCACTGTATTCCCGTATGATAAACATATCTGTTCCAATGAATATTAATACCAATATGCCTTGAATTTTTCGTTTCAGGAGAATATAGAAAATGAAAGCTTACAATATAAAGATATAATCCAGGAAAAATTTCAAGACTCCTATAATAATTTAACAATAAAATCGATCATGATGTTGAAATGGGTTACGTTGAACTGTGGTCAGGCAAAATATCTAATGAAAACTGACGATGATATGTTTGTCAATGTACCAGTATTAATAAGACTCTTGCAAGCGAGACCTAAGGCCAATGGAGCTCTGATGGGATCTCTCATTTGCCGTGCCAAACCTATCACTGATTCGAAGAACAAGTGGTAAGCATTTGTTAGATTGACAAGGCAAGGACACGTAACAGGACTGGCCGATATCCACAAGAAAATTTTGGCACACACTCCGGTTAAAATAAAAAGATTTGTATTTTAGTGACCCACCGAATGGGCATTTTTTTAGCGAGAAAAAAAGGTATTGCAAAACTCGTCCTTGATGTCTTCTAAAATACATTGTATTTTTAGAAATTTTTCTCACAACATACATTTTTTACAACTACCTTGTATTTTTCAAGTATTTTACACCCAAAGTAATCTAGATCTTCAAGGCAATATGACTGTAAAAGCTACAACACCTATAACCTATAGATGACGAAGCTTTCATTTCATGCCGTTAACAATTCACTCTGTGTATCTTCAGTCATATATACTCATTTCATCGCTGTGATTTTGTTGCTATAAATACAAATTCATGTACATCGCGATATTCGCTTATCTGTATGACAGTTTGACTGATGGTAGGCATGAAATATCCGAAAATCTACATTGGACAGGGTGATCTGTCGAGAACTAATTTTCCAGTTTTATTTTCAGTGATATCAATATACAATAAAAATTTCGCAGCCCATGGGTCAAGATATTACATTGTGTACACTCATATTTCTTTGGACATCTAGGTTACATTAGGTGTAAAATATTTTTAAACTATGCAGTAGTTGAAAATACGATTTGCATGTTTTGAGAGAATATTCAGAAAAATAGAACAATCTTTAGAGTATGTCAGAAGTTTTGAATGAAATTGACCAGTTCTATTGCGGAACCTGTTATTGAGCGTAACAAAAATTAAGTAATAAAATTATTTTCCTCCTTGACACACATTCAAGAGTACCACTGCAGATCACAAGTACAATTTACTATGTCACCAAACAGGTTCATGCCAAAGTATATGTATGCCGAAAAAATGTATCCGAACTATCTTTCTGGTACTGGATATGTAATGAGTCTAGATGTGGCTTCCAAGCTGTATGCGACTGCATTGGATACACAATTGATATATTTGGAGGACGTTTACCTGACTGGAATTTGCGCGAGGCGCGCCAAATTACGGCCAACCAATCATCCAGGGTTCAGCTTTGTCTCCAGAAAGCTAGACCCTTGTGTGTTTCGCAATGTTATTACTGCACACAGGGTTTCGGCATCGAATTTGTACGCTATGTGGAAACGTGTAAATAACTCTACTTTGAAATGCGTAGCTCCATCAGCCTCTGTCAAAAAGCAACCTAGTTTAAGTAGGAAAGGAAGAAACACTAGGTATTATCCCGATCGCGGTAGATCAGTGGCTAAATGCGTTTGACTAAGTTAAATTCATCATCAGATTTGATTTCAGATTAATTATTGGCGGATATTCATTGTTTGTCATTCGGTTGTCCACAAAATTAAAGTCGTAAAATGAACAAGTATTAAACAAACATCACAAATGATATTTTTTAATCATATTTTTTTAATCCTTTTTTATTTATTAACCACCTGTAGTGATTTTATATTTATTTGGCTACTAATTGGGCTGTTACATGATCAAAAATTATAATATTTATTCATAAATACTGCTGTGACTCTGAATTCAACTCGATTCCGAATAATTTTAGACTTTTCGAGGGACTCTTAAGTTTTAACTCAACAACATACAGCGATTTATACTTATATCTATAAAACGTATCCACAATACTATTACACATGACAAGTCATTTAAGGATATCTAATTATCAACAAATTTTCCAGCTTTGGTTACGTGAGACTGGTGACACTGAATTGAATGTATTTTTGTTAAAGAAGAATCTTCAATATACGTATAAGTAATAGATGTGCATACTTACGTATATTTTTAGAGCACTTCATGATAAATCGATTGACTAAGACAGTTCCTTTTTTTATCCAGCATTAATCCAAGGAAGGATAACGTCGACTTAAGTTGGTTAATATGGAGTGGCCTATATGTAAGCCATTCCATGCAAAATCAATTAACATTAACAGTCACCATTTTTAATTTTATAAAAATTAGTACGGATATTAGTAGCATTTCTAAACCCTACAATTTATTTATTTTTTATCAATTTTCCGTCATTTTATTTTTCGAGCAACGAGATTAAGAAAAGTTATTATAATCACCCCGAAAATTAAAAATTGAGCTTCTAACCGAACTTCACGTTCTGAGATCTAGCTAATCGCATATAATTCAAATAATATCTCGAGAGCGGATTATCAGATTTTTATGATCTCGATCTCAATCGAAGCACTACTTTTAATTTAAAACTGATTATATTTCGAATAGGTCCTATTTTAGTAAGTTTCGAGTTATTTGAATAACGAAATGAAATGAAAAAAAAAGAATCCAAATGCCATCTAGATAACGAATCAGATATAAGATTGGCTTCATAATCGTGAAATTTTTTTTCTAATTGTTTGAGTACTCTGAAAATTTTAGATGGGTAAAGAACAATCTTTAACGTTTCGATAATAAATTCTGAAACATTTTGCACTATGAATAGCACATTGAAATGACGTAGAATGCGAAATTAATTTTTCTTCAATTTTCAGCAGGTACAAGCTACACTAAACGGTAATTAGGGAGAATTACCGAAGCGCATTGTAAAATATAGATTTATAAAATTAAATCCTTTAGGAAGTCAATCGGAAATTAATTGAAATAGGAAATATAATTTCTGTGAAGATTGAAAACATTCGAATGAAATATTATTGCTTTTGAAAATAATCCTTTGTAATTGTGATAAAAATTAGTAAAAAAATTAATTTCACATTGTTCGGAATTTCAATGTGCTTTTCACAGAGTGGAAAACGTTAAACGTTGGTTTTGATAGATTCAAAATTTTCAGTGGTCAAAAAAAAAAATACTAAGAGCAAATGCATTCCACCATGAGACCAATCTTAAAATCGTCAGAACAGAAATTGAAATATTTGAAAATCTTTCGAGAATGGTGAAAAGAAATTGAGAGGGTTATATCATTTCTAACCAAAAGTAATACGATTAAAAACGGTATAAATTGAATGAATGGTGAGCTGTAGAGATGCTAATACTACCCAAAAAATTTTCAACAAAATTAAGAATGGTGAGAGTCAAAATTATTTGATAAGTAAAAAACAGTGATCTTTAAAAATACGTTTGTTAGGTAATTTTTAATGTAGAGAAACGGTACAAATGATTGCATGTAGATACGTAATCAAACGTGAGTTGGAAACAAGACGATAGAAATTAAATTTTTATATGACGTACCACACACGAACGATCAGTTCGGCTAGTTTATTAATGTTTTAAGGCCAACGGATTAGAGTACAAGTCCCGATGTTGGCACTCTGCGTTATGCATTCTGAATAAGAAAAAAAAATGTAAACAAACGTTCGCCTCGTGGAATTGAACTCAATCCGAATGCCTTTAATTAAAGTTCCACTGTACTATAGGTATAACAAGATATCTCATCTACAGAAATGAAATTGTAATTTCCATTGAGATTAGGCATTGAAGTATCCTTGATTGGAAAATTTTTATTTTGAATATCACTTACCCCTCTGTGTTTATAACGTCCATTTTACAGATGAATTGATTTTTGTTAGATTTAATTCGCGTTTATCGGCATATTGAGTCAAGAAATAAAATTTTCGAATCTCAGAACAAATATTGAAATCGTATACATTTAGATATAAGGTACCAAAAATGTATAATATTCACATCAGTGTTAAATCAGATATTTAATATTCAAAATGTCACAAACCTTGGCCATTAATAACTCCTTGTATAAAAACGTATAATTCAGAGATGAACCACAAATATTGTACGCACACTATTCCATTATATATACTCTGTAACAGATTAAGATTTCCTTGTATTACTGCAGTGCTTTTTCACGTACACATATATTAATAACAGCGTTGATGATACCCATCATTGCTGCACCAATGCAATGAAATCGAGTCTGCCGGCCTCTGCATTTATACATACCTCAGAAAAGGAGGGACAGGAGGCCATCAATTATAGACATCGAGAACAATCGGAGTTACTCACTCCGATTCCCGACAGTAGGAATATCCCGTATATTCTGCATATATTTCTTAATAATCTCTAAGTTAATATATCGTATCTTCGGTTCTTGATTACTTTGTAGTTTTTATGAGCACTAGTGCTTAAAAATCGATTTCTACGAGCTAATGCTTATAAAAACTAGCTCAGAAAATAAGATTTGTGGCATTTGCGTACACAGGGATTTTCTGCGCACTCGCCACAAAAATAATTATTACCTTTATGTATGGTAACCATTAGAAAGTTTCAGGACGTAAATACATTTATTGTAAATAAGCATGAAACCAATTGTGGTTCCTTTGTAATATAGTAGTATACATTATTTTTAGGATGATATATTTTTTTCAAATACTCTAGATGAGAGAAGATATTTATTTATTAATTTACAGAACGATGAATTGTATTTATCTTTTTCCAAATTCCGACGACCAATTTGGAAATTTAAAAAGTTTTAACTGAAGCAAAGCTTTCATATTATATGCCGGTATGAATTTGATACTTCATGCATTTTGTTTTTGTGAATTTGTGATTCATTCTACGTATAAGTTGGTGAAAAAAGCATTGAAATATTTCATATTTACAGAATTAACAATTCATCTATTCTCCTGCAATTTCCTAGGTGCCAGTTTCGTTTACTGGATGCTTACGCTTTGCACAGGCTCTGTCACAGAAGTGAAGTTGTGGCATTTACATTTCAACGCAGTTTGCCATGAAAAGTATTCTCATATTGAACTCATAAACCCTAGTGGCCTTAGAAAATTAATTTTAGCCCGTTGGAATAAAAAAGTATGGCGAATTGCAAATTACGGTCATGACATTTCCAAAAGAATTCGCAAGTCGGTGCTATTATAAAAATTATGTATAGGATTACTCTGATAGACTAAAAAAAGATTTAAATATTAATCCGAGTCTCTACATAGATGATACGACTTCAATGTAAAAAAGTTATTCGATTTAAGTAACGTGATTTAGGCACTGTATAAAATAAAATATGTCTATAAGAAACTATTCAACACTGTGTAACAAATCTTCTAAGCAAGCAGAACAACATTAAAATAATTGCTAACGACCCTGCAGTGTAGATACAAGAATATCATTGGTTGTTGACTGATATTTGTAATTTCTTTACATACTTTGCTATTATCTGGGATGATGAAAATAATAAAGTATATTATTTTGACTACCAGTATTTCTCATTCTACCAATTAGATTTGAAAAAATTGACATGTTCCAATACTCTACGAGTAATTTTGATTTTCGTATGCGGCGCGAATTCAAAAACTATGAGTAACTTACTACGCCCAGAACAAAGGGTAAGTCCATCGAAAAACGTGAAACTTGGCAGATTAAATGCCCGGCTGCGCGTGCGCGAACTTTTTAAGATTTTAATGCAGTCTAGCCACCTCAAGTTTCGGTTTGTTAAGTTACTGATAATTGGTACAAGCTGTCATAACAACATTATAATTTCAGTTCGCAGTTCGACACTCGATGCGAGAGACCGCCATATCATGCTACATTTTGAGTACTTTGACTGCCATGCCTTGCAGATAAAAATATTACCGCGATACGATCTTGCCACCAAATACAGTTTCATTATTTTAAGCACATGAAGTCGGTCATTCATTGTCAGTGTGCTGATTTTAACTTTTCTCTTGATATATTTCTGCTAACATTGTGTAATACCCTGGTGATGTAGAATCGATTTTGATTGCATTTATGTCGTGAGATTATAAATAATGAATACTGAGTTGAGTCTTTTCTATATGGTTTTATTAAAAAATAAACTTCGATGTTAACATATTATTTCATTACTGTCCGTGCGTAATGATTTTACTTTCGTCACGTGAAAATTTGAAAAGCAGCATAATCATTTCGTATTCTTTTTTAGCATCTTTTTACGATAACGGTCCTTATCATTAAAGCAGCAGACTAACGCCTGCACAAGTTAGATAAAAGTCCGAATCAAAGATATTGCTCTTAAAATCTGTATCACAAAATAAAATTACGTAAAGTATGAGTACGTGAAATGAATATAAAAAATGTGAAAGTTAAGAAATAGCCCTCATTGACTTTTGTTACAATAGAAGAAAGCATTGATAATACCTAAATACCCAATTGGTCAAATATCAACATTGTTTCATAAACTTTCGACATTCCTTCGAAAATTTACGATTGAAAGTAAATAATATGGTCTTTAACAAATTTCTGCCTTTTTTATCTTAATATAGTTTTAGAAAACCTGCATAGGTATACATATGTATACATATGTACGTGTATACATATTTCAATTTCTGATAGATTACATTTTTTACCAATTCTTGAACATGTTTTAATTACAATGATTATTTCTTTTTCAGGCTGCTCGGGCTGTATTTTTCGTCATTATGAATAAGTACCGTCACTCGTTGGAAACCACTAATTCAGATTATAGAACTGAAAGCTTAATGTCATCAAATTTCAACTTTTATACATTTTAGATAGTTGACAAAGTGGAATCATTAGTTTTTGCAGGTGCTTTCTTGGGTTTGCATTTTGCTTTCAAATCATAATACTTCGTTCTGTAACTCATCATAATTCTGTGAAGTCTTTCATATTCCTCTTTAGCCAATATTAATCTGTGCCTCAAATCATCGACTTCTAACATAGAGCGTTGGGACTTTTCTGCATTACTACAACTAGCTAGCTTTTCAACAGCCAAGAGCACATTCTGTACATTTTGGCTGATTTGTTTCAATTCCGGATTTGAAGAGTAATCGTAACGGGACTTATGATCCTGTGCTTTGCTATCGAAACGGATCAGCTTCTGCAAGAGCATATCATTGTGTTCACCAAGTAACGAACATTTGGTTTCAGCAAAGATTTTTATTTTCTTCATCGAATCTATTTCGTTGTTAAGACATTGCTGCTTTTCTTTAAACTCTTCCAGCTCTAATGTCACCGCTTTTTCTCGTTTCCAAGTAGCGTTCAATTCGTCATATATAGATTCAAGTTGCTCTTTCAAGTGCTTATTTTCGATCTCTAAAGCTGAATTTATATGATCCGGATTTATTTCCGTATTCGTAGGTAAATTGTATTTACTGCTGCGAAGCCTATCCAGCAATGAGTTGTTCTGAACAAGTAACTCTTCTTTCATGAATCTGCGTGAAAATAATCAAACAGTGAAGATCAAATGCATTTGAGATTGTATGGCTATAGCCAAAGATTACTTACTTCATCTTCTGCATTTCATCCTTTAATATTCGAGATTGTTTCTCCTGTTGAGTGAGTAAAGTGTTTTTAGAAACAAGGTTAGCGATCTCTAGCTTGAGTTCCTTCTCGGTAACAGAGAATTTATTTTTCAACGCTTCCATTTCAATGTGTAAATCAACAATTTTTTCGTCCTTGGCAACCAACTGCTGTTGGAATTCTTCGTTAGTAACCTTCAACTGGAAATGATCAAATTTTGCGATATTTGTGGATTCTCGCAAGGATAACACAAATTTGTATCAGAGCAAACATTCATACTTACTGCGAGTATCTCTGGACTGCATGTGTAACTATCAGTGTTACTGACGTTCGGACAGGAAACAACGATTTGATTCTCCAATTTTCTGTCAGGCGAGGGTAATTTGGACTCTAAGAATTCGTTCATCAGTCGTAACTCCACGTTTTCTTGTAACCGTAATTCATTTTCTTTTAACGAATCATCCAATAACTTCGACAATGTGGCAATTTCTGTTTCTGAATGTGAAGATTTACCGGCACTGCTACAACTTTGCTTAGTTTCAGGTGTTTCTTCCTTGTTCAACATTTTGTCGAGGCGATACTGTAATTGAGCTACCTCCTTCTCCAAGTTACAGTGTTCAGGGCAAGTGTTTTTTTGTGCATTAAACGCGTCCTCCAACACTTGCTCAAAGACAGATATTTCATGTTCCAAGGTTGATATCCTCATTTGCAAGTCTTCCGTTACCCGTTGCAGCCTCGAATTTTCAGTTACTAGTCTTCCTTTATCCATGTCGTGTCCATACATGTCTGAATGAACCTTAGACTCCTTTTCGGTCTGCAACTCTTTCTTAAGCTTAGTATTTTCATCAGAGACATCTTCGAATTCTGCTTTAAGTTTTAAATTCTCCACCTGAGAATTGTTCAGGTTGAACTTACACACTTTCAATTCATTTTCGAGGGAAAAAATTTTATCTACCAAATGTGTCCCATGCTCTTCACTTTTTTCAAGTTTCTTACACGTGAGGGCAACCTCGATTCCAGCTGGAAACAAAGTTACAAAATTTGAGTACGGTGAATATTATAAAGTAAATTTCAAAATGATTTATATTATTATTTCACGTCGCGTTATTTGAACATCTGGTTTCTATCCAGAAACTAATAATTGGAAAATAATTGTCAACTTTTTTTGATTGACATGTTGTTTGTCAACTAAATTAACAAGTGCAGTGATGCGGTCTTTGTTTCAAATCTCGTAATTATTTTCCAATTGATGAGGAAGAAACAGTGGAAGTAAGCTTGAAAGCTTTTGTTTCACTCATGATAATTATAAACCTACTTAAGTTCAACGTTTAATGGAATTATATTGTAAACACAGTAGAGTGTTGATAATTAGCCTGATAGAAGTTGAGCAGTTACCAATACTATGATCAAATTAGTGGCAAAAAATGCACTGAATGATAATCGTAGTTTCGTTTAAATAATATTTGACGAGTCAAATGTGAAATTCAATATTATTCTTACATTTTTCTAGGTCCGTTTGCAAAATTTCGATTTTCTTTGTAGCTGCAATTAATTCATTATCCAAGTCTTTGACCTTTGCTTCGAGACGATGCATTTCTGTCTGGTATTCTCTTATCTCAGTGTTTAGGTCTTGAATATCCTCCAGCATATTCTTTTTAAAACACTCTGCGTCGCTCAGTTTCAATTCGGATTCCTCTAATTTTTGCTTCACGCATAACAATTCATCGATGGTATTCAACAAACGGGCAATTTCTGTTTGCAAGGTTGCACTGCGCGTTCCGGATGTACACAAAGTGTCTTGTAGCTGATCTAACCGTTTCAAAGCAAAACTGTGTTCATCTTGCAAACAGCGAAGTTGCGTTTCAAGATTAATGTTCTTTTTAATTAGAATCTTCCGATCTAACTGAGCCTAACAAAAGAATGAAAATTAATCGGCAACATTACAAAATTTACGTACAAGGTAGACGTAATATATTATACTGTAACGCACCTTGAAAAGTTTATCTTGTGCAACTGCTGTTGAGGATCGTACAACAACCATATCTTCCTCAAGGTCACATGTTAACTCTTCGTTGTTAGGAGTGCGCACTTGAAATGGTATACTTGCACCACAAACTGCACCCTCGTTACTAACATAGCAAACCTGATTGAGGGTAAATAGAATTCGAAGATGACCAATACTCATGAAACTGTTTTCATTAAGTATTTTAAAATGCAATGTATTGGGTACGGCTAAGCAATATGGTATTGAACAAACAGCTGATTGTTTTGCATAAGTTTTACAAATATCGAGGCATAGAATACTTCGTGCAAATCTTTATGTTTTCCTCTTCTCACATAGAGTTGATTAGTAGTTAAAAGAGAGGGTTGGAAAAAAACTCTAATAAACTACGACTATTTTCGAGTTGTGTTGAGTGTTTCTGCCAACAAATGGCATGTTCCGATACGTTAAATTCCAATAAGAGAATTAAATTCTTCTAAATTCTAAACTATCAAAAAAAGTATAATCTAATACGATCAGTGAATGCGAACGAACCTGATAGAATTCATTCACATCTTTGGGCAGATCAATAGCTTTAAATACTACTGTCAGGTCTCTTTCACCATTCTCAGGTACTGGAGCCCATTCAAACACAATGTAATCTTTGATCGTTGACCACCCAACAGCAAATAATACTATCCGATCCCCAGGTGTTGCTTCCACCTCCTCAGTCAAAGTGTATCGACACAATATATCACTGTCTGTAGGGTAAGTATCAGCAACTCCATGAAAGACAACCTTGAAAACAGGAGAGCAGTGATGAGTACCTTTCATATTACAAAGAATTGGTGAAGCAAGCCCTTCACGCCTGTAATTGTACATTTTACTTCAAGTGAATATGTCAATATTCTTGCAAAGATTTATTTCAACATTTTTCTTACGAATTTGTTTTTTCCAGAGATATCTATTGAAGGCTCACACCACCCTAAGAGAGTCAAAGAGAAGTCAGTGTCCATGAATTTTTTGCAGCTACACTGATATATATTTTATACTTTCGTCTAACACACTTTTAGTATACGGTTCAAGCTTCTTAAACATGTTTTAAAATTTGTTAAATATTATTATTAATAATAGACAGAGATAAATACCTCTGCACGCGTCATGTTTTTCCAATCTGTAGGAATTATAACTCCTCCTGCACAGTACTTCCGATTGACTTCAAATTCACACCACATATTTTTGATATAATTATCTACAGCGTACTTGAGTGATGATTACCACAGATTAGAGATGAAAAAAAAAAAAAACGCGTTGCATATGGAGGAGTTATCTCTACCATTTAATGCCCTTATATTATGTATATCTCCCAATAATATCTTTATAACACTTAGGAATTCATTCAAGAAGGTCAAAACATATACTACCAGTGCATTGAACGTAAATAAACGAACCGTAAAAATGGAATTTTCATTAAAAAATTTATCACGCCCATTATTTGAATGTAAAGTCTACTATGAATTTCAGATTTTTTCGTTCAGCAATTTTCGAGATCATCGCAGGAGTTATCAAAAAATCGAAAATTCAATTTTGTTTCAATAAAAACATACAATCAGGAAAAGGGAAAATGGAAATTTTTTATACCGTTCATTTGAATGTAACATTGTGTAAACTTCTGATATCTTTTACTGAAATGTTTCAGAGATGATTGCGGAAATTTATTGGGACAAATAGATGTATCCGTCTAATAACAATATTCGTCAATTTAGCTGCAAAGAATTGGTGAATACCGCTTTGATTTTAGACTCGCAGAGTAGTGGAAACCTCTTAAACCAAGTAAATTGTGAATATGCTATGACTATTTCATTGAGAATGTATCTTTATCTTTATTAACATAATATTACCAATGCGTATTGAGATCGTGTCAAACAACTCTGTTGTTCTTTAGAACTCTGATTTAGTTCAAAACATGCAGGTAGACTATAGGTGGACAAGATACCGTCTTCATTGTCGCTATCTACACGATTCAGATTTTCCGTTTCCGAATGAGTAGATGGATCCATTTCTAATTCCTTTATAATGGCCGCCATAATTTGCTGCAACAACATTAGAAAGCATTAACATGTATACTAATAAGCAATTTATACATAGTTTTTTCCTAGTTGGCGATAGAATTTCTCCATGTTATTGAATACATCGTGAATGGAATAGCTATTTCCTCTCTTTAACCAATTAAGAAAATATGATAATAGTAATGCACTTAAAGGATACCTTTCGTAACTCATAAACATAGGTTTTCGTTTTTCTCAAGTAACCACCAAATAAAAGTCAAAAGGACCAACTGCACTAACATCCATACGTAGTGGCTACTGCAGAATGCGTAAAATCTGTGCACATTGACCTCTGATTTTAGATGTGTTTGTACACTTTATACAAAAACAAGTCATTCTTGACCATAATATTGCAGAAAAGGCAATAGTAGCCCAATCTTGATTAGTTGCTTTCTGAACATTCAATGTTGCTGTGCACTTCAATACTCTGATTTGCGCAGCGTAGAATTATAAAATTACTCAGGGAATCGTACTGCGAACAAAATGCAGCAGAGCTTTGCAATGGAAACCTTTGCAGTAGATATACTCTGCGACGGAATGACGCCAACTGCTAATTGGAGTCCGATATAAAATACAAGGCAGCTAAATTCGAACACAATTCAGACTTGTTTAACGATATGATTTTACTAAAATCCAAGTGGAAGGAAAAACTGTGGTTGCAGAAGTCAGATAACAGCAATAGGCTGCGAATGACTTGCAGAGTATGATATGACAAGATCAGATATTTGTATCAGTTTGACTGATTACTCATCCCTACAATTTTTATAGTTTAAGTTATTCGAGATGCGTGAACTCAGTTCTTCTGCAACTTCCAAACCGTCAACAATGTAGTAAACTGTAAATTAATACTTTACCGTATACCTATAATCATAGTATACTGAATACGTAATAGGGTCTGGAGAATTAACGAGCCTGATCAGACGCTAATTAATGTTCTAGTCTTACTTGTTTTCAAGTTTCAATGTAACGTTGGTTGGTGCGTTATGCTGCAAGATTTGCTGAAGAAGCCGAAAGTTCTACGAGTTGATTGTCTGGCATCGGTATTTTTTCCCACACTTACATATTCTTATCCAGGAAAGTATGGCTGGCTAGGTGACGGCTGCTGCTTACACCTTGCCAATTGGATTCATGAAAACAACTGCTGAGATCGTCGATGAATGATCGATGAGATGAGCTGTATCTTTACCACTGAAGAACAGTTCTTTTCCTATGACAGTTATATAAATAAGCCGCACACCACAGTTGTACTCAGCATTTCTGTGGCCTTTGAATGATGGAAAACAAAATAATCTCTTCGTCACCGTCACAAGGTTGTTCGGTTATAGCTTGAGACCTAACTAACGAAGGATTATTAGCAGTTTTCTTGGTGTAGGCCGATTGCAATTGGTCGAATGCTCGTTTCCGAGCACTCTGATACCGTTTGGAACGCTCGAATACCGAGTCGAACGAACCTTATAAATACGTGGCAGAACAGCGTGACGGAATTTATTCACAACCCGCCTGACTACATTTCCAGCTGCCGGCAATTCCCTACTGGTATATAATTCTACACTTATAAAGTGGAGATACGTTTGTCCCGTAGTTTTTTCGTATAACGTCTATTTGAGAAATCCACTAGAATGCGCAGCATCGGTTAGGACCCTATAATCTATTCCATGAAGGGATGGCCGTGGCTTACGCACAAAAGCGGACAAAACGGGCGCCACTATACTCATAATTTTGGTAACCCCAATATACTTCGAAGTAAATTTATTTTGAAAGTGTAAACATATTAATGAGGCGAGAAATGGAAAACAAAAAGTGTATCATGTGATCGAAACGCTGTCCCGGATTTCGCGCCACATGTTGCTACGGCAAAAAGAATCTAGGACTCAAAATCGAACTGTATATTGGGATCTTCATAATTAAACTGCGCATAAGTAGTTAAATTTAATTGCATTCAACTTTTGCAATTAACGATCTTATTGGAAATTAAAAAAAGCAAACCCAATAATTTCTAAATACTCTCGTCGTTGAGCACATACAAAAGCTGCAGTTTTTGTCCAAGAAACTTCTCCGTTTGCACTTTCAAACAAAAAGAACAACCACAGAACTTGGCAACTTCATAATAATCATGACAGTCCAATTAATGCAGTATGCATTTATTCACTGTACCTAATTTGTAGATTACGCAGCAAGCTTGGTGGGATATTTATGAATTTCTATGATCTTATTCTCGACAGGTAGTGCGACTTTATCTACCTACATTGATTTGCGAATTTATCTCTTTTTCAGAAATAACGTAATTTGAATCGTTCGAAAAACACCGAACATCACGATTCGTGTCTACGAGACTACAAAAGCGCATAGCTTCCCGCCCGGTCGCCAAGCGTAAGTGACGTGTGTCACCGATATCGAATCAGATAGTTGGGAGACTTGCCGATTTCGACTGCAGGTGGCGCTTCGGTAGACTTTTCAGAACACACCACGTGCCGCGGTAATCCAGGCACCCGCTTCAACGCTCGTTTGTTTCTCAAATGCCTGCACGTGGCATATTTCTTATTACGAGATTCAGGTATGTAGCCACAAGGTAGATGAAGATTCTACGTCGTTTGGTGCAGCTATGGGTCAGTCGTTCAAAGTATTATTATATAAACTATACAGTCACTGAATTGCGTAAAAATTGATTCTGCTGCGTTACTTACCTCGTTCAACTCGCCTATCGATATGATTGAAAGCAATTATAGAGGGCTGGGGCTGTTTGGGCATGGATATTCTCATACTTTTATTCTAAAAACAAAATTTATTACAAATAAATTTAATTTGATTGGATTTAGTAAATAGGTACTGGAAATCAATGGTCTTTACATACGTGTAACAATAAATAAAGCGTTCTTTCGTGGCAAAAAATAAATAGTCTATATCTCTAAAATAAATAGTATAAATATTCTTAAATAATTCAGATATATCCGTATATAACATACATTTTTGTGTTTCTCTGCGCATGCTTATGTGAATGCCGTCGTGTCTAGATGTGCGTGTATACGTGTCCGTTTTGTGTCAACATATGCGAAGCTACAGTAATATATATGTTATACATCTTTATTATATATGGAAGGAAATAAATGTTGTAAAATTGGTACTCTATTCTTATCGGCACAAGTAATGCTCGTAATATGTGGTAGACAAGGTTTAATAATTATTATATATCTCGTATATTATAATGTATTTTATATTTCTCCTGATGTGTCTTCTTGTGTTTCATATCATATATGTTCTATATATCACTAACATCGATGCACAAAGAGTGTCTCATAAGCATTTTCAAATTTCCCAATGATTCTCTTTCTATGATAAATAGTACGACTGCATAATCTGTTCTTACGTTTCCCTACAATACACTTGGATCGGAAAATTCGTTTAGAAAAATCTCAATGCATAATACTGTTTGTTTGCCCCATCATTAATATTTTGTAATTTAAGAAAATAAATAAATAAATAAACAAATGAATAAATAAATAATTACATACATAAATATGGCACTTACCACACAGTAAGTATGACATTTATAATCTTTCACATACTTCAGGGACGATTAATTGTATATAACTTATTATCTTTATATTATTTTGTACTGAAAGAGTAACTGGCAAACATGTAACTCTATATTTTTCTATATAGATTAATGGAATATTATAAATGATACTACGTTAATGGCAACATCTAAACTGTACCGAGTGAGAGCTACATAAAAAGCGAAGCTGTCATTCAGTTATCTTTCTTCGAGATTGTGGAATAAATGATTACAACAGGCTTAATTCACTGCCCATCTGTAATAGAAAAATCCAGCATAAGTTTCATTCCATGTTTATTCCATCACACACATAGAGCTTATAGAAACTCAACGTCCACACATACTGAGAGGAAATGATGTAACTTTTACCTAGCCGATTGAGCATCCAACTGCGCGCGCGCGAAATTTGTCATCTTTTTATGCAGGATGGCCACCTCAAGTTTTATTAAGATGCGAAATTCTTTAGGCTAGACAGATATTGAAGAGTTGATGTAAGCTTATAAGTTACCCTTTAAGGAAGGTGAGTTTGAAGTCTCCTACTCCGTTTCGAGTAAGTTGCCTCTCCTGCTTTGCAGACTAGAATATTGCCGCAATATGATCTCGTTGACCAATAGAGTATAATAATTATTTTGCGCACGCACAGTCGACCAATCAGTCTGTTAAAATTCACCGTTTCCTTTCTTTCTATCATCCAGCACTTACTCTTCGCGTTTGGTCGGATTCTGATTCCTGCAAAGCTTCCCAAGCCTGTTGCCTTTCCGTGCCTCTGTCGGAGGCAAGATGCTGCCGGTGTTGCTGACCTGAGCGATCTTCGGGTGCAAGATCAGTTTCAGGAATGCGATAGGAGTAGAGAAAATCATCTGCCTTTGAGGACATGAAGCCGGCCGGATCGGAATCTTCGTTCGAGTTCAGTTGGACTGCGTCGGTGATCGCGCGTTTTCCAATCGACTGCATGATTCGTCTATTTGCGTCGACCTGTTTCTGGTTCTGGCGCATCTTCCTGCGCGTCAATTCGAGGATTACACGCTCTCTCAGAACGTCCAGAGGATTCACTATCGACAGGGAACCCAGCCTCTTGATGCGCGCTGCTCCGACACTTCGTCCTGAATCCGATTCACCCAAATCCGCCTCCTGAAACATTTGTCAGTGCTCTCTCAGCTTATGCTCGCTATTGCCCCTCGACTTACGTTAGATGTACCATTTGGGGCTACCTTCACGAAATTCTACATTTACCTCACTGACTTTTAACCTCTTTAATTATACTAGATTCATAACTTAAGCCCGACTTTGACTACGTTTTTAATACTTGGTACAGTGTGTTACTTGAAATTTGGTATTCACGAAGATCAGAACACCTGTACCATTTGTGACCGTAACCTCAGACTAAATGTAATGAATATGACCACAAGTCCATTAAACGATGGCCACAACGGGTACAAAGGTGGCCAAAACCAGTACGTATACGCTACTCGATTACTAATTAGTAGGAAAGGGATTGATCGTTTATTTCCGATTACTTTCTTTAGTGACTCGAGTAAATGTTCAGGTATAATTTTTGTTCTCCTTGTTGTCCACAAGAATGTGATATGCATGTAGCATTCAATATCACTTGTGTGCAGAATCGAGTTTGCAACATCAACAAGTGCAAATCTTCATTTCCGCGATTAGCAGAGGATCAAGAGATCAGATCCTCAGGACGTAGACGTCGGATGTAATGGCAGTCAAACCAGATTTTGTGACCGCAATACTAGCTACAAAGACATTACCAGCTACGCTGTATCTCTCTGCTAGGATAACCTGTCTTATCAATCCTTGGGATTGGTGATCGAGAAGAAGGAGGCAATCTATGCACTTAATATTTTGCTTTGCTTCAATGCGGATTATTTCTTCAGTTTAGTTATTCTTTATACGATATAATATCATCGGCGTATCAATGATCCCGTCGAGCAAGAGAATGGTACCATATCCGTTACGCCGTATACATGAGTAAATTGAACGTAAAAATCGATTCTTCGAAATTGATTGTATTAGGTTCGCTCGGTTTCCCGTTACGACATAAAGACAACGCAATATTGAGTGACACTACCGAGTCGGCTGTCGTTACTTCGGCTTACCTCAAGTGCGTGAATTTGGTTAAAGAGGAGCAACTCTGGACGATCGGCCAGCTCGTCTCTTCTTCGATACGTCGATGTTGGGGCGGATTGCACGATGCCGATCACAGAGGCTGCCGCAAGAAAGTTGACTAGAAACATTTTCTGTGTTGGATGATCGCAAACGCCGGAACGGTTAGTCTGCAATAATGAAAGAATTGGTTAGTTCAAACTTGTTTCACTTGCATACTGTTGCAGTACCTACTCAGCGTGTACAGCATAGCGAGTTTTTTCTTTAGTCACTTAAATATGGACGATGCTTTTTTGACATTTTGCAGACATTATTTGCTTATACGCATACAATTACGATAGCGAGAACTTTCGCAGCAATAAATATCCGTCAATTTTTCTTCCATCAATTCCCCATTACCATTCGATTGCTGGGCCTAAGTGACAACTAATAGCCGCTGCAGGAGCAAAACACCAATACCTTCCTCTCTCTCTCTCTCTCGCTCTCCTGCGCTCTCTCTATATTCCACTCTCTCTTTCCGTGTATTCCTTCTCTCTAGTTGCCATGCAGCGTTTACTTCCCACTCACGATTACGCGTCAATAATCGCGAGTCTCGTACTACACGAATTGCACATGAAGGTTTGTAACAGTACAATTTAGACAATTAGTCAGACTCCCCCTGCGGTGCACAAGAGCTTAGTTCTCTTTAAATGTTTGAAAAAAAAAAAAAAACAATGAAGACTTCAATTTGAAGAGACGAAACCGCGACCATGAGTTGAAAAACTTGTACTATCAACAATTACATGCAATACAGGGCAATTGTCAAAGAGTTGGGCAAATTTCATACCGTGGCAAGTCGGTAAAGTCATGAAATAAATATAAAAAGAGTCCTAACTTTTGGGGAACGTTACTGTGACATACTAATATCACAAAAATCGAACGTCGATTACGGACATTTCACGTTATGAGGTTCTCTTGAGCGTAGAAACTCCTTAATCTCGCACGAGGTACTCTGGAAAAATAATAAAAGTAAATCGAAATGAAAATTGGGGAAAACGTTATTGGCACGTTGCTCATGTCCTGCAGTAGAGGTATAACAGTGTATAAAGAGTGCGGGATCATTTTTCGGAAAATTTTATTAGCATCGGGACTTGTAGTTTCGGGTCGATGTTCATTCTCGACAAGCTCAACTGCAGACACGGACGGGAATCAAAGGCTTATAAATGAGAAAGGGCAAACAAGCAACAACTGCTTCAACATGAAATTCGAGCAAAGGCCAGCCGTAGTGTAGGAGGCAGTTCTTTGTGCTTCTGCAGGAATGAGGAGCAGGTTGAAGACGGCCGGAGAGTGGCGTTTCTGAAATGACGTTATTCAAATATCGCAGGTGGTTGAGATTTCGAAACTCTCGCGATGCTCAGGAAATACCTCACCCTGCAAACCCACCCGTCCGCCTGTTTAGCGTCGTTCGTTCATCCACATCCATCACGCCCCCCTCCATCCGCAAGATGAGCAAACTCACAATCATCACGCTATAGCGCAATTCTCCCTCCCCGAGTCCACCACAACTATGTCTACAATCTTTGTGCCCACCTCAACTTCATTAGTCTCAAGTTTCGTGGGCACTTTCATCACTGACAGGAAACCCTGACGATGTACATTATACTTTATGTTTGATATTTGGATTCGCAGTGTACACTATACTATGCAAATTACATTAATCAATTCGAAAATCGAATCGAATAATCGAGTAAATACAACATTTCGTATTATTCCAGTAACTGATACATAATTCAATTTATTCAATTTATTCGGATAAAACCTAGAAATCTCCATTTTATATTTCTTGATTCAAAAGTACCTAGTCAATTGAAAGGTGTAGCTGCCAAAATTATTGTTGATAGGAAAATAACTGCATTATTTTTAAAGTAATGAAAAAATTTTTATTTGAAAAACAAATAAATGCGAATTTAATTGAAGAAGTTCAGATATTAGAGAAATCATACTAAAATAATAATTAACTCAAACAAAAAAAAAAAAAAACGTAGAATTTCCGCATATGCGAGATTCCAACATCGTTCGCATATTTTGTAACAGATATATGTAAAATAAGATTCGAAAATTCGCGGTTTCGAGAACATGATTCAAGAAATTCGGATAATTTAATTCGTATCGGATTGCTCGTGGTTTCGAATTATTCGCATATCCCTAATTTGTATGAAAATTCAGTTCATTTCGCTCGGTATTTCAGATCACCGGGGATCGATCTTTTCACGGAACTCGCTCTTTTTGGTATAGCTTGCAAGT
Source organism: Neodiprion virginianus (assembly GCF_021901495.1). Taxonomy (NCBI): domain Eukaryota; kingdom Metazoa; phylum Arthropoda; class Insecta; order Hymenoptera; family Diprionidae; genus Neodiprion; species Neodiprion virginianus. The sequence continues at coordinate 13,849,225 of NC_060878.1, forward strand.
TCGGTTCTTGAAACCGCAATAACTTGTCAAGGGTTCGTGGAGAAACGAAATTCATCCTACCTATATCATCGTTGAATTTCTCGACGAAAATTAGTGCCATAAACTTCTACCCGTTTTTCAATTAACGTTTTACCACCCTTTGGGACAATTATATTTCGGTCCTACACAGGTTTATTGTGTACGTATATATATGTACATACATAGGTATACGGCTACCGGGGAGAACTCGATGTTGAACTAATTAACGAATGCCATAACGAACAACACGACGGAGTGGCACTTATTGTTAGATTTGTGTTGGTATTATATACATCGATGTGACTTCGATCGCGTCAAGTGAAACTTGGGGAAGCCTGAAAATTTATAGGTCAATCAGTATAGCAGAACTTACGAAGGGTCGAATCAGAATAAAAAATTCTTTATTACGTAACCTGTAAATTTCGGTCACGGAAATCTCGGTCGAAGTGTATCGGAAAGCTATAAAATGATGCATTTCTTGCATCGAAACTCTTTCAAATACACACACAACTCGTCAGGGTGAAATGTTGGGATTCTTTATCGAAAATTAATTTCAGTCTTTGCAGATCGGACGTTTCCTACAAGTATGTAATGTGCAGGCTCATGGAGCGGGACCGAGAATTACTGGAATTTTGGCCAGCGAGCCCAAGAACGCCTTTGACGCTGATGTCGGAGACGTGAGATAAATTTACTGTTCCTGGAGTGAAATGATGAAATTTCAAAATTCCCAAAATTTTGCACCATATCCTCAGGGTTGATGTCGTTAAAGCCACCTACGTACCGCGACCAACTTGTTATCGCTTTGATCTCGACGCTGCGCTGTCACAAAAGGTTGTCTGAGAAATTTCATGACTATCAACCGTTTTCACAAAGAAATTAAAATTTGTTATCATTATTTTCTTTCATTATTATACACGTCGACCTGCGGGTGCGCCTATTCGTTCGTATTTCATCAGCAGACTATATCGGACAAACGATTACCGAAAACATAGTTATCCGCCTATTCAAAAATAAATTGACAAGGAGTTTTGTAATTCCTTTTGATCGGACTACTGACAACTAAACTTATTATCTCTTGACCATTACGCATGAGCCCCGAGTATTTCGACTTTGCTGACTGAATGATGCTTCGATGAAGAAGCACGGGTGAGCTCGACTGTGTTACACTTTGGTTTGGGACATAATTATACATACATAATGGCCATGAACGCGGTGCAGATGAAAAGGAGTATAAATGAAATGAAACTACGTACATAAATGCACCGGCTTCGATATAAATGTAATTGACAAGTGTACCGTGACGAGGCTAAAAATGAAAAAAAATTGCACCGTTATTCAAATTCGTGTAAATAACGGGTTCATGGTACTGCACTTGGTCGTGTTATTAGGTGTAAAATATGACTAAAGTGAGCCGAGTCGTTGCTCCAAGTTGTTATTTGTATTAGTTCTTGGCTTGTAGGGTCAATGTGTGCATTTGCACTCCGAGTGGCACCGTCGCGTTAATCCAGGGGAAAGATATTTTCACGGAGGGTGGAGATGCGCCGTTCGGCTTAATTTACCTTGAAGCATTGCACGGGCGCGTCGCATCAAATCCTGCACCAAATGGTTCGTCCTTTAAAACGTTTGGAATATGTTCCAATCACCGAGGATCTCCGAAATAATCCGGACATCGAAGCTTAAATTTGGATTATTAATTCCCAAACACATGTACCCAACTCAATTAGAGTTGATTGTTAAGCTTATGGTAGCTGCTCACCGTATTCCCTGTTTCAACAACGTTTCAAACCACTAGCTGACCTCGTTTCCGCCGAAAACATGGCACGTTCTTCGTCGAATTTTCGAATCAGATCACGGGAGAAAATATTTCCACACTTTCGTATTTCGGCTCACCGCGATTAATTGGGAACGCTAGATCATGCCGTGAATCCGTCCGACGACCGCAAAATCCACGCTGTATGAAATATCGTTCAAATTTTTTCTCGCGTGCAGTATGCAAAAAGTTTGAATTTAATTCGAAACTGAAACACATCGGCACACGCAAGTAGAAATATTGCCTGTGAAATTATAAACTTTGTTATTGCTGGGAAAATTACGTCAACTTATGGAGAAAAACTGCAGCTAATTCATTTCTCTGCTTACTACAGACTATGTACTCAGAAATTGGGAATGTAGCAGTGGTTAACAACTTGTCTCGGCCAAAGTTGCAAGTCAGAATTGCTAAATTCAAGAATGGCGAGATTTTAGAATGACGTACTATTCCAAGGCTGCACAGGAACATCTTGGCGCGTCAGGAGTTTTCAGTTCGTTAGAGTATACTTTAATTATCCGTATAATTGCGCGCCGAGAAATCAGGGCGAAAAGTCGCGCGTTGCCTACTTTAAGCTTATACATCCGGCGGGTTTACGGGTTTTCGCTTCCACGTACCGGTATCGTCTGCAGTTCGGAGGATAAAATGTGCACATAACGTATTCGTGCAAGATTGAACTCGGGCAATAAAGCAACAAAGACCCTTTTAATACACCGACGTTACGCCGTGTATCAACGCCGTGTGAATTACTTTTCCGGATAATCCAAAGCCGCCGGCGTCACGATGCCAATTCTCGCTTAAACCTCCAGAGATGGTTATTTTTGTCTGATTTTCTTTATCCACCTTGTTATATCAGCCAATATAATAAGTATGATAATGTTTACGCTGCAACGCTGGACACGACAAAGGATTTCTTTACACGGAACAAACTTTGCAGTTATTCTGGCCTCCTTCATTCAACTCTGTCAACATGTACATGCTGCGTCGTAACTTCAGAGACTTTATACCTATGCATATTGTTTTCATATACGTGCATCGACTGACACAAGCCAAGAGCTTGCTGCTGACGATGACAGACTTCCGCGCGCTGCATTACTGGATCTTTGGTCGTTAGGTGCAGCTTCTCTGCCTCTTGCGATCACCGCGAGATGCTGCCTTTCTCGCGACAAAAGTAACCTTGTGAATCATTCATGTGTGAGCCCGTACCGCAGTAATGCCAACTTTTCAAGAAACTGTGTTGTACGTAAGAAAGTTGGAGTCCTTTCCAAGAAAAATAAAAACTTCGTTACCTTATCAAGTGACAAATTAGTCTTTTAGGCCCCAGAGTCTGATGGAAGTCTTAATAATCTTTAACGAAATGTCAAGAGTGATGCAGAAATCGAATCAACAGACTAGATATCAACCTTTTGGCGAAGCTCCTGAAAACATATGCACCGCTTACGTAGCGTATGCAACTTGCAAACGTACTTATTTTACAAGTTGGTGGTCCTAGATATTGAAGATAAAAACATATTATATAAATAAAAGTTTCCTAATATCTGTATACTTAGAATTCAGATTGTAGTATATAAATCTGTCTGTGTTACCTCGTTCAGTAATTATCATTACATATATTTTCTAGAAAAATTGTCCATGTTATTTATATAAAGGAAAAATGAAATATATTATGTATTCCTGTATTTATTCAGTTTCAATACCGTTAAACATCAATCTTGAGAAATGTAGAGTTATTGTGGTGCCACCTAAATAAGAAATCTAAAGGATTGTTTTGATGCTACTTAAAGAAATATTCGTATTATAGGTTGGCAACGCTGTACGCCAGTCTGGTATTCATTTACACTGTAGCCAACTCCGTACAAATATCTCTAGGTTTGAAAAATTAGGAATTCGTTTAATCTTTTAAGACACCGATGTGAGTCAAAGAAAAAAATTTGCACAACGCTTCTCTCTGTCAAAATAAGTAATTCGAAAAATTATTACTTTATGAGTATTCAGTCTTTTAATTAATTGTAACTGAAAAAAATAACTTTTTTATGAACAAACTTCTGGTCTGCAAACAAAATCTTATTATTTTATTATTCGAATCGATGAACACAATCAAAACAAAATCCATTTTCCCAACGTCCTGATACTACCTATCAGGTGGCGATTGCAATTTACGAATGCTCTTATCTACGCTCATCGTCAAAATGTTAGGGTTTGATACAGTAACACGGTAGGCTAATTTTATCGGTTGAATGGTTCGCGTGTTTAACTAATCTTATCAATAACGCCACGGGGAAAGACATTTAAAATTTTCATTTAATTTTTGGTAGGCTATCGGTTTCAGTACAATACACCCTATTTGACATGGGTATATTACGACAAAATATGTCGGGCTATTTTATCCAGCAAAGCCCCAAGTTTTCAGTGTATTTATGAACCGTATAAACTAATCAAAAAATTATTTCAAGCTTTCAAGAATCGAGTATTAGTCGACAAAATTGCGCGTCAAAAAGACCGATTATGCAAAAAACGCTAAGGAATTCCTCATGCATCGCAAACCAAAGTCGTCCATGACAAAAAGTCAGGGATTATTGATGCAGATGTTGTATCTGACGTTCTACCGGTATAAGAATCGAAAAGCCTCGACTACCAAGCAAGATTGGATCACTATTGTGCGAGAAAAGTTTCCCCACAACTCACAAATACCGGGGAATATTTACCCGTATATACCTATGGAGGACGGTAAGCAAGCGCGACTGCATAGGTATAAGGTATATCAATATTGAACTCGCATTTATAACGCATCGGTTTGCTTCCATCATTTTCCCGCATTATTGTGTTGCATTGCGTCATGCACGAGGAGCTCACGGGGAATAATAAAAATACTTCCGCTTGTATACATATATATTGCATTCACATAGGAGAAATACATTCGTATCTCTTATCCTCGAGAAATAAGCTTTGCTCTCCGTTCATGCATGGGGACATATTACTCGAAGGGAGAAATTTAAAAAAGATATTTTCTTCTGCACGTTTAGTAACAAAACGCTCCTGAAACATATATTTATGTTCTTTATCGATCAGTCATATCTATGAAAATTATTTACACTAAAATACGACACCGTCCAACCGGCCACTGATCTACAATTTATCAACTTCAAAAGTTATTGCGTGACAGGTGAATACATTCAAAGACATTATCATGTGATTTGCATGGTTGGTTCAGATTTCTGAAGTTCGCGTAATCAGTCGAACCAAAAGTTGGTAAGATATAATCGATGATATGCAGTGGAAAAAAAGTAAAAAAAATTGAGTAAAAATATCAGAATTAAGAGTTCAATTCTTTTTTCAATCCGACATTAATATATCCGATGCGATGTATATTTATTTGATACAAATATATGATATACCATGTATATAACTAGCTCCGTATCGAAATAAATCAATTTGTTCGTTGGGCGTACAATTGCTGGGTTATCCAGCTAACTTGATCGACGAACTAATAAAATGAATCAAGCTACGTATTCCTCGTCAATTGGCTTTGGATACGATTTGAAATTGGTCGTACTAAAAGCCCCTTTGAAAGTAACGGTGAATTACCGATTCAAGCTGCCCACCAAGAGAAAAAGATTGAGTTTGAACAAATAAATTATAATTATCTGCAGGTGGATAATTTTCTTGAAAGAAAATACTGGGACGGCCGGTGTTGTTTGGTTAGAATCAGTAAAAGTATTCAACTGAATTACGCCAAATGAATCACTCAAAGCATTTAAATTATGTTCTTAATTAATGAGCCCGTAGCGTCTATTTTTTTTCACTTTCTCTCTCAAAAAAACCGACTTCGTCAAACATCTTCGTTTTGCACCAAGGTTCTGGACAGATAAATATTTGAATTTCGCGGAAATAAGGGCCTGTGTCAAAGTTTTGAAAATTTATTCATATATTCCTGTAGACAAGAAATTATAATTGACTTGCAAGACACGGACAAATGTTGAAGAAATTTAGGTTTTCGTTGATTCTGGGAAATCATTTATAAAAGATGGACATTTTTCTGCGTTTTTGATAAACATTTCCCCTGATTTTCCAATATCTGCCAACGCGACAGGCCGGGGTATTCTCGCAGGTGGAATTTATTATTTGAGAACTTGATGGAAGGTCGGATTAGCATCGTATCAGGTATTAAACGGATGTGAGTGTCGTGCAGCAGGGAAGAAATCATTTCCATTATCAAGCCACGTGCGATGTATACCATATAACCCAAAGTAATCAATTATTCAAAAATCCCGCCATAATATTGTTTGCAATTATCAACCCATCCGTTCTTGCTCTTGAGCTGAGCCTGACGTTTAATAATTAAAATTCCCAACGCGTCAAAACCAAGGGGCTGTGATCTAACAATTTCTGTCCGGAAATCGGTAATGGCCGTTAAACGACAGTGCCGCAGGACGGTTTTGATCATTCCCATAAAGCACATTGCCGACGCGATGTGATTGAACCGACCCTTGAGCGAATTTTTTCCCCTCCTTGTTCGATATTTTACCGATGTTCAATCACCGTTCTGCAGTTATTCCGCATAATTCTCGATCACGTTATACTCGTCAATTCCCGGTTACTGTATTATACGCGATTAATCAAGTAGACGGGGTATGTCGGTATACTCGAATGAAGAATAACTAGTCGTAATACACGCTTGCCGTACGCAGATGTGCGGGGGTGTCGGATATAAGTAAATCCATGAAGTAATAAATTTTTTCATCACGTGGATAACATCCTTACATATTATATAGGCCAATAAATTTTGTCATATATCACGTATACAAGGGCGTGTTACATACATATACATAATATACGTATATAGCTTCCGTGATGATGGTGATTTCGTTGATAAGAGTCGCGACGGAGAATGACGATAGAGGGATTATCGAAATTTAATAGGTACACACACGGTAGTCGTAATTGCAGTAATATAAGATTAGTGCGACATGAGAAGCAACGGTTTTCACTCTGTTGTAGCACAGATAATTCAAGATGGAAATCGAATCTCCCGGAACCTGCGTCGTCGAGCGTTCAAACGATGGTATAACGCGTTTTATTTGATCGGAAAATTTCCCTACTCCAACGGCACACGATTTAGATTTTATTTTCTTGATTTCCCTTTACGCGACGCGCGGTATTCGTCAAACGACGCGAATCCCTGCGGGTCAACGGAGCATGGTGCGTGAAAATCGAGGGTGAACATTATAATGGTAACATTTTTATTAAACCTGATCTCCTTGGTATACGAATGAAGAAATTGAAATTCTACCGCCTTCAACTCTGTATTTTCAATCAGCGGCGAATCTTTCGAATTTATTTATTTCCCCCAAGTTCTGAAGAAACGAAAAGGGAACAAAACTTTTTTTTTACGATGTTGGCATTGTTAAAGATTTAATTTGACAAAATTGCACCGTTACTGATTACGATCGATATTAATGGTAATATTGAATTGACTAGTGAATAAAAGTTTGTTTCAGTGACTTTGTAAAAAATAATCTTCTGAATAAAACGAACCATCGCTGAGTGAAATCGAAAGAATCTACTAGATTCTCGACTATTTTCAAACGATTTGAAATCAAGCATCGATATTTAAACTTTTGATTGTAATTCTTATATTTGCAAAAAATTCTGCGTAGCTTTTGAATATTATAATCTGATGAATACTCGATGTGTAACAATTTCGTATCGAAATTAATGAAAAGAGTTGTTTTTTTTTTTGTCTAACCAAAGACCAAAGTAGTGATCCGACCCTACGGTACGTATAATTACTGAACTTTTCAATGTTCCGATAAGACGACAACAATGTTATCAAGCAATATTTTCACAATTCGAATGTAGAAATAATTCATTACCCTGAAATAAATTGGCTAATCCGTAGTAGGTTTTTGTGAACCACTGGCGGCATGTTGCACGAGAAAATGACGATGATGTATTTTACATCATCCAGTCGACACTGTAGGTACGGGTTAAAAATGAGGATGGATACGATGGTGGAATATGCAAAAACAAGGAATATTAAATGAATTTTATAATTACGTAAATTGTATAACAATTTAGGATGGACCCGAGTGTAAACCAACTCTGCTGATTTTCTCACGAGTCTTTATACAGCGAGTGTAAATATTTGAATACTGCGAAATACGTTGAGGAGACCTCTTGGTGAAAATGCAAAGGTGTAAAAATACGATACGAAAATCATCCGTCAAGCTGTCCGCCAAACAGAAAACATCTCAAGTTGAAACGCTGCTTGTATGAGAAAATTGCCCCTTGGATGATAGAGAGAAAAAATTGAATAATAAACAAAATTCATTATCATATACCAACATGGAAACAGTCCAGCTATTTGGATATAAATAAAACAACGCTTTACTCGAAGTTATCTTGCGAAATTCACAAGGGGACAATGAAAATGAATGGAAATTCGTGACTAAGTTGACAAGGTGCGAGACTAGCGAAGTCTAACAGCTCGAAAGCGACTCTGGGATGTTTAAGTTTCGAAACTGTGGAAGCTTTGAAATTCTGCTCTCGTTATAATATTTACTCACTTATCTTCGGAACAATTTTGGGAATCTCTTCATTGTCCATTTCGTCCGCACAGGTATAATTATCAACAAAAGAAACCAAATCGTCGAGTTGAAATGTTATTTTGACATTAGTAAGCATTGAAGTGGGGGTAAAATTATATCCTCAATTTATACTTGTTGGAAACATTCAAAACATTGCTTATCAACCTTTCCACTAACCGTTCACGTTTGTTAAAGCGCATTTATTCGACACTAGTTGTAAGAATGTAACAGGCCAATCAATGCTAAAAAAGCACCGAATGGATTCTGGTCTGATCTTGTGAACAAAGTTTTCAGAGTCTGGTAGAATTTCCAAACTACTTTTATCGCGGGAGTGATATTATGCCTTGCGACATTTGGCGGCCATCCGGTGTACTAGTAATGACACATATCTCGTGCTGCATCAATTGCGTGACAAATGATTGATATTTCTACAGTGCATATCCACGAGAAGGATTCAAAACTGAAATCATTTACCGCTGGCAGTTGGGTGAAGGAAAATGCAAACAAAACGAATCAAAGTTCGATAATGATGAAGGCCAGTTCTGCTCGCAAGTTTATTAATTTCGACGTGATGCTGTGGTTACGGAGGTTCATCGGCCGTGAAATACGTTTGCTCCTTGTAATTCAGTCGGTTCAAAAAGAGAACTCAATCTAAGTACGCCAGGAATTTTTTCCATCAAGGAGTCAACATTCGTTAATCGAAAAAATCAATTCGACCAATTCGTTGATGGAAGCAATTGATTACTCAAAAATTTAACTATCCACACAAATACGAGCACGATAAAGTCACTGTTTTGGTATCACCGTCCCCAAAGGTACGAAACTTCCTTAAATTGCCGGGATATCCCTTCGCTACAAGTACATTACGCAGGTTTCGAAAAGGAATGAATAATCACAAAAACCGTCTTAACATCCTTCCTCCAATTTACATTAAATGAATGCGGCACCTAGACGCATTTGGATACCGAGTTAATTAGACCTCCTCACGTCGCGTCGTGGAATTTCCATGTGAATATAATTAACGCTGTCGGGGATTCTTTGCACGTACCGGGCTTCGCTAAAACCCTTATTAAGCTTCCAGATCCTATGGCGTCAAATGTTAATGAGATACAGATGAATGGCTCAAAACCGCCGATCCCCTCGTTTCCCTACCCCCCCCCCCCCCCCCCCCCCCGCCGTTTCCGAAATTGGGCAACGCAGAATTAGTTACCGCGAGTTATCGACATCGTCTGAGGCGGTTCAATTAGTCGTTTCCAATTCCAATTCAAGTAATAAGGTGTTCGCACACGGTGGTTACGTACGGTAACTCCGGGAAGTTCTATACGTCTAAACGTGAACAGAAGTTGACTCGAGTGTAAAGTGGTAAGTGCAGTTCATGAACTATAATACAAAGTTCGAGAGCCATACATAAATATCTATATACATATATATATATAAAATGTATATAATATTGCATACACGCTTATCGAATATCGATAGTTACTTACCTTGAATTTATACCACCTTGTGTATATCTTCCTTAAAAAAGTTTGTTGCAGCAGTTACACTAAATCGACAGCGCGAATTGTGTGCAAGTTTGTATCTTCCGTACGTCAGGTTGGGAAAAAAGAAACGGAAAAGTGAAAAAATTAGTTGCTAAAAAAAGAAACTATATCAACTATAATCACTGAACGTCGAAACTTGATGTGAAATATACTTCAAGGAATTCTATAGCAGGTTGTCTGTCACGCTTCTGATAAATCCTTCTTAAACGCGTCTTCTGTCACTTGGGATTTGAGTTCTGCACCGTTGAATGTACTACCGGCGTATGACGTTCTCGGGGCACCGACGGTGAGCTTTTATAGCCAGGTTGAATCTACGCTACACGCCGGTACGCACTACGGACTAAATATCCCCCTGATCAGAGTTGCCTGCAGGGTGGGGGTGCCGTGGGATTTGCTCTACTCCGCGTGCTCCATTCCACCCCCAACCCCAACCCCAGCCCCCCCCCACCCACCCCCGCCCCGACGTCGCCCCTGACGATTGTTTTTTCTCCGTAGATTCCACCTTTTATGACGTGTTCTGGACATGTAAACGTTGTATACATATATCCATACGTATAGACATTATGGGTAAGCGATGACATCATTGGTTCACCCCGGTGTCGCCATCATCGTTTGCTAATTGTCCGCACCTGCATCAAGCTAGGTACTCGATCTTTCCTCTACCTTAGAGTCGATGTCATTTTAGGTACTTGTTTAGGTACCCTCTTAGAAAAATGATCAAACAGACATTACTTGTCGCAAACCGGATATATTTATATGTATTTATATCTACCGAAGGGTGTAAGGAACAAGTAACGAGTAATGAATGTTGAATTTTACAATTTTAGCCTCCGCATTTAATTGAAATTAATTAACGAGGGCTAATTTATCGACACTTTTTAGTCTCGCGGTAAATGTTTGAATGCACTCAAGGGGACGTATATAACTTTGATTCTGTGATAAAATAATTTACGATTTTTTGGTATGACATTTTTATACTGCGGGGGACAGAAAAAATGCGACAATTCAGGAAAGAATAATACGCGGTACTTGGGAGAGAACCGTTCAACGATCGTTACCATAACCTCAACAACCTCAGATGATGGATATTTGCTGGCGGGGTGTCGATACATATATATATATAATAAAACGAAAAAATGAAACAATAGAGACTGAATAATTTTTTTATCGACAACAGCAGATTCGTAGAAACGATGGTATAATTTACCGTGAACGGATATACAGTGATATTACAGTATAAGGGTACGCTACTGTAAAGCACAAAACGTGAAATTGAATATAACGATGTTAAATTGTTAATTAATTACGCCACTTGTTATTGTAAAGGTAGACCAGTATAAATTTAAATAAATTTATCAGCCGAGTTGGATAGGTATATTCAGTACGATATGCATAACTCGTACATTATACTAGTTTAATAATTCGGTTGAAAACAATTAGAAAGGGTCGAGATTTAATAAAAATGAACACGAAAATGACGGCACATGTTCGAGTTTCAAATTAGTTGCATTTATTGGAGTGTTACAACGCACAACAGGCTGTCATTGTAAGCGACAGATGCGTGATGGGAGCGAGGAGAGTGAGTCGACAGTGTTGCTTATCATATCTTCGACGAGGTGGAATACAGTCGGAAATTTACACCGTCTAGTGCCTCTGTCATGCCTCGTCCAGCTTTGCGACGTTAAAATACCGAATGACCCAGAGCGGACCGTGACCACTTTTTCCACGACGTGTATATACGAGTACAGTCGATGAGTTTCAATCTGACAAATTATATTACCTGTCACAGTCGAACGACGATACAAGCGACAGTGCTCGATGTTTTTTGGTAAGGCAATACATTTACGTCCATTCTCTCTGCGTGATGTAATTTCGATCATCGAAAAGCTAAACGAGCAAATAATGAAACGCGTGATAAACGGATTTATTAGGTATTCGATGGAATGATAAAAACCAGCCCACAGGATAAAAGTAATTACTGAAATCGGAGGTGATAAAAAATTCAAAGTTTGAAAAGTTCCGAGTGATAACTATGGAACAATATTGGATATCGCCTAGAGAAATTCGCGGATATTTGAAAAATCCTTTTCATATTTCGATAATAATAATCATCGAGTTTTTGTCTTTGAAAAAACTACAAAAATGAATGTCGAGGTTATGCTCCCTAGGTCGCCAAGATGTCTGATGCATGTGAAGATACTATCGATCCTAAAAACATTCAGCTCTAACAATTATACAAATGTTCACTGTATTGCAAGTGATGAAATGTTATCGTTACAATCACGCCCCATGAGAATCTCGCGTATTGCAAGGTTGGTAAGACGATCAAATTACACGCACCAACGCAGTCGAAGAGAACCGGTTAAGGCTTGCTCAAATAATGATCTTGAAACACGACAAAAACCATAACCTCAAAAGCCTGACGATCCGTCATGGTGGACGTCGCCATGCCCCGACTTGGAGTGAGTCAAATTGTCCAATTAGGGAGGTCAGAATAAACTTTGCCGGGTGTACCACGGGTGTAGGTACAAGTCTCGGCCTAATGCGCTCTTGTTTATACAATGGAGCAGAGGATTTCGCTGTTCCCTGATTATGAAGTGACAAATATGTTGGTAATACGGGGCAAATATTTGGATGATGGGTGTGAGAGGTTGAGGAAGAAAACGCGAACGAACGAACGAACGAACGAATAGAGAACATCGTGAGAAGCTGACAGATGTCGGTATGTATACACATACATATCGTATGAAGGCGAGGGGGTTAAGGTTAACAAAGATCAGCAGTCTATTGCGGTAGGCAGTGTCGAATTTCCCAACCTGATGAAATGATTATACGTTTCCTCCGAGGTCTTTGATAGATAGATCCGCGCATGTTGCGCGTACAAACTGTCGTTCCACATTGGATGATTTACTGTTAGTATTTTTTCATTATTCCGATTAAAACGCAAGATAATATTCTTACCATGTTAAAATACATGAAACCGGATCCACAAATTATTTTTAATTTGCGGTGAAGTACCTCTGGTAAATTCTCTCGGTTGTTTTCCTTGAAAGAGTCGACGCTTCGAGTGTGATGATAGATGAGAGAAGTGTGTACACTATCGTCCATAATTATCACCGGAACATTCGTGTGTATTCCATCGTGGCGTTGGGGTTGAAAATAAAACGTATTTATCATGTCTTTACTAAAGAAAAAGAGAGAGACATTGTTCAACGCGTACGGAGGCATTTCAAGAATTTTGCGTCGAATATATAAGAATCTTGACGCGAAGATTTTTGTGTTGATCAAACGTTTTACGTAGGTCAGAAAATCATATGTGCTTGAGATTTCGAGGTGAATACGAAGCGAGCTAATCGCATTTTACATTTTTTTCCTCTCGAGTGTAACGAAATCGTTCGAAGGTTTGGAATATGATAGTTTCTGCAATTGTGATTGTGTATTGGCCTGAAAAAAAATCGTAAATTTGTACAAAAATACGGAAGACATAGAATCCTGATATCAGGAGTCTAACATCAGCTCAAAGCGAGTAAAAATCTGTTGGAAGTATGTTCAGTGTTTTTATCAATTTTTGTAACTTTGTTGAGCAAACACACAAGCACAATTATTGTAACACTATCATATCCCAAACTTTTAAATTATTTTATTACTCTGCAGGGGAGAGCATTGTAAAATACGATTTGCTCACTTCGTCGGCACTCTGATCTTCCCTTGAGAGTTTGCGACTCTACCTTACGTCTCGCATTCAAACTCGTTAACATGCGTCAAAGAAAATTGATATTGCATGAAAACAAATCTGGAATACGGACGTGTCGGTTCTTGTAAATCGTGCTTCTCATGCCTTTCGCTCGAGAGGAGAAAAGAATTGCTACGTTTGAGATCAAATGAAACACTCGTCGCAGCTTTAAAGTTTTCCCTTCGAATTTCAAATGATGTGCTATCTAATATGGTGGAATAATACTGAAAAACTTTACGCTTTGACTGAGATGAAAATAAAGAGAAACGTTTTCAGCCATTCTTCAACAACAGTAAAATTATGATGTTGCAATTGCCAAGATGAAAACACACAGACTGGATTCAACCAAGTTTCTCCAAGTTTTTCTATGATTCTTCTCCAGATTGATATTGATAAGTTTTCAGTAAAGGAGAGAGGAAAATGGAAACAGCCCCCCAAACGCTTTTGAGTATCGTACACGTTCGGATTACCACCGTTATATCTTTTCACTCGACGGGTTGAAAGCTTTTGTTGATGGATCAGTCGACGCGAAATTTAACAAGCCTTCTGATGCTGCCTTAACGAAGTTTCGTATGTTTTCTCGTGCCACGGTAGCCGACCGGAAAGATGGGCGCAATTTTTTTTTTTTCAAACGACAGTAACCGGCGCCGCTAAGTAGCTCTGATAATTATGGACGGTAGTGTACCTCGTACCACCAGTTTTATGAATAACAAATATAACACGATTACGCTATCGTCATCACATCAGACTCGCATGAGTTTGATCTACCTGACTAACCGACATTCTGTCCATTTTTGGGGTACAACGTCAGAATTGAGCTAACCGAAATACGTGAATCACTCAGACATTTCGAGATTCTCATCGTTCTGATTAAGATAACTTTCATAACTTGCACGGACCCTTGGACTGATTGTGACACATTCAAGGCCACCGGGGTAGTCTGCTACCGCTTGTTTAATTAACATGCGAACAAACGCCAACGGTGGCTTTGATTCCGTCAGAATCAATCTAACAGGTCTGTAAATGCGTTATTACATACGCATATATACCGTGCTGCGCAGAGGTTCTTGAAATATATTGCAGAATTGACGAAAATTCACAAGCATTGGAATCGTTTCATCCCAAGAGCAAAAAAGCAGCTGCACTTAATCGAGGAAAATCACCGAACATATGGCGCTGTGCGATATCTGGACTCATGGGAAATTCAATCACGGTCAGTGTTGAATAGTTTGTCGTATATTGTCAATGTCACCGATTGACTACAGAATCTCGGAGTGATGCAGCTCGCTTATTTTTCTGTCGTCATTCCTCGATGTTACATCTCAATTCCAAGTTCTAGTATTTTGAGACGCGTCACCGCTGACGATGAGTCTATATTGATCATCCGAGTATTGCAGTTTATCTCTACTGCATATACGACATTTCTACACCAGTACAGTCTGGTGTACGTGAGGTAAAATCGATGCGAAATCCGGAAGAAACTGCGTGCAGGCTGCAACCTCGCGGGGTGAAATCGATAGGTCAATCGACGAGGGGGGCTAAACTTCCGCGCTGTGGTAATTGACTAGAAACGGTTTCGCGACGGTGAAATAAAGTCTCATAGACAAATTTAAACCCGCATGCTTATTCTGTCGGACAGGGATCTGTGATGTCAAAGCGGCGGTAAACTTACAACAATGAAGTGCGAATTGAAATTGGGGCGGATTTATGCGATATCTCGAGAATAATACAACCCCGCGGCATAATCGTATAACAATGGTATTTTTTTAACTCGAGGCTTCGCGATTCTACACCTGACCACGGGTAGCATCTGTGGGGATTACAGATTGAATGAATTGTTTCAGATAAAAAATACGGCTACACCGCCACCGCCTTTTTAATACTTCTTTTCATAATTTTCCCGAGTTTTATTCCTTTTGTGTGTAGTAAATTGTAGAAGTGTATCAGTTTTATACTCCATCTGGTTTCAAATGTATCGCTACTCGATAGACAGTTAAAGTAAAAATAAAAGCGAAAACGTGATTAAAAACAAAAATTCTCTTCCTTCGTTGTTTAGATTTAGGGAAAATATAGCGAATACTTAGAATTATTTTAATAATTTGGATAGTTCGAATTATTCAAATTATTAGGTTCAAATCTTAAATTCTTCATGTTCTTTTTCCCGTTTCGAAGGTACTTGCAATTAGACAAATGAAAAACGTCATTGTCAATATTCTATCTGACAGGGAGTCGAAATACTAAAAATTTTGAGATAAAAGATAAATTCTTTCATACTTCAGAAATAAGATATCCTGTAAATAAGAATCGGTTCTAAAAAACATAATCTTAAAATAATCGCATATTTGCAATTCCGAGCGAATAATTCCGATACTTTGTCACTTATTCGTAAAATAAGAATAGAGGATTCGCGGTTTCGACCGAATGTTTCGAAAAATTTTGGTATTATTCGCACACTCTTATTAAAATTCCTTTCAGTTTTGTTGATCCAAGAGATACTTGCACTATGCTCGTGGAACAGCATGGATTATACGTATAATCGCTTTAACTCGATTACGAGTTGAGGACTTGATTATGGTGTAGGTACTAACTATCATTGGGCATACGTATATATCACATGGCTTATTGTGGCATTACCGATAGTTAGACGAAACGCCCTATCTAATTTCCGAATAAAATAATCGTTCGAAATAACACCGACTATAACCGAACCGTTAATCGAAAATAATCAGCAATAGAGGAAGATGGGTGCTCGAGGTAGATGAGTCGACAGCTTGTGACCCGAAGTTAATTCGACCCAACTGCCGATCGCAAGGTAAATAAATTATGCCGTGAATTTGCTCGACACCCCTTTGACCAAAGTAATTTGCACAACCTCCCTCTGACGCTGTTGTACGGAACAAACCGTAGGCTACCTATCGCCACACGGATTCACCTACACCTCCTCTCTATGTCATCGCAATCACACGCTTACCGCGCCGTCTGTTATATGCAGAGATCGACCAATCGATAATTAGAAATCCGTAATTTGTTTACACGTTAATGACCCCATTGCCGTGTCTATTGACCATTGCGACCAAATGCTGGAGCTGCTCGACACGTAGCTTCAGAAATCCAGATTCGCTGGTTTCCTCATATAATAGTACGATTTTCTCATTGCATTATTGAGCAACAGCAATACAGGATCATGCAATAATTACTGCATCGTTGCTTTTTACCTTTGTTATGACAAAAGTCAGCCGCGCCAATTCCAAATTTAATCTCATCCAGCTGAAACGGAATGCAGTTCGCGAACCGTGTGTCCTTTGTTTGTTGGTAAACATACATGGACGTAACCATTGAATAGTGGAATATTGTTCGGCTTGATCACTCGCACATTTCCTAAACAATACAATCGATATCTGCCAACTGTAGACATTATATACGGTCACAAAAGCCGTCACGTGTTACGATTCCGGCAGAGCAAGTTGCACGATACAAACCTTTTCTGGTATAAAGTACACAAAGTCCTATGATGTGTTAGCTGTGCCATGTTAAAAGGATTATAGTCATCAAAGCTTTATATACATCGTCGGCATGAAAACGTCGCAGCTAATACAATTCTACGTACAATGTCGAACACAGAGAATCAAAAAAACTTCCTTTTCCTACGCTACAATAATGCCAGAAAATTTAATCCTGTAATTGAATTACCACTAATCGTGGTCGTTGCAACAATTGATACATTTCATGCATGAAACAAAAAAATATTTGAATATTCTCGATCGGCCTTCCATTAGAATTCTGCAATCTGCTACACTTTAAGTCCCCGCTGCTTAATTAAGCTTTGATAATGGTCAAAGTAAGTGACGTTTTACTCGGTCAGTAAGTGCACTAAGTACTAATTGCAAGCATCCTCTTAAAGTGGCACCGTCACGAAATCATTGGAAGTGGAATATGTCCGAATTCAAATGTATTAAGACTGATAATTATTTCGTTCCATTATGTCTAAAATTTTGGACCAAGCTACTCATCAAACAATGTAAAGAAAAAGTATTGAAATTCTGATTTTAACCTAGGATCTATAATAATAGGAGAATTACCCTCGATAGACTCGGCGTTAAATGGTAAACATATTTATGAAAAATGGGTATTATGGAAAAAAAAAATGCTTACATAGTGTGTTTAAGACCGATTCAAATTCTAAATTTTACAGAAAAACATCAAGACTTGTATGGTAAGATATTTGATTTAGTAGTTAAAAAAGCGAGGTTGTATTGCATGATTCGTGCACGATTATCACGAAAATTAGCAAAGTTGCAAGGTTTTAAGAACATAAATTGTTATTAAATCAGTTTTAGATAACTAATGATAAATTAGTAAGCATTAATTGCCTTTTTTTAATCGTTAATGATATATTAATTCAACTACTATCCGGCCCGTAATATTTACAGAATTCGCCCCATTGCGATGATGGAATTTAAGACGGGTATTATACAGTGAAGTCTCGATAATTCCGATCTCGATCTCGATTACTTGACAGCACAGATTATTAAACTGACGGCCACATTTTGTTTTAAAATTGAGCGTAACGTTTTCAAGCGGAAGAAATATTTGCGATAGGTTCTGAAAGACCTTGACCAATGTTTACAGGGTTTCCTATCCAACATGCTGATTATTTTATCAAATACAATCTCTGTATCTGAGGATACGTGATGCCAGACCCAACTGCAGCCGGTGGCAAGAAAACTTTGGCTGTAAATGGTTATACTCGTAACTTCGGATATAAACCTCCTGGAAAGGAGAATTTATTTTCACGATAATTACTCTGGTGCAATGAATGAATGAAACGAGCCACCCACCAGAGGACCGCAATGTACTATAAAACTTATAACCAGAGGAATCGACGCGTGCAATAATTAGCTCCGCGCCGAGCAATTATGTCTTAATTTGAGTATGCATGGAGTAAATAATGTTTTAGTCGGCAATCAGTGATTAAGGGAGCGAACTCGTTTGCTCTTGAAAACCCGAATAATTTACCATTATTTCTAGCTGACGAACGTATCAGTGATCCTGCTCGCTGATCTAGAATCGTATGAACTGGATGTGGGTATCATATGCGTGGGGATTGGATTACCTAATTAATATGATGAAATTCGAAAATCAACGCAGATTATTCTTTGCTGCATGTATTTTTTCAAACTTTGTCTCACTAAGCACCATAACGACGAAGAAACTTTCAGTGGGTAGTCTGAAAAGAGAGAAAGGAGAGAGGAGGTGTCAGCGATAAGACGTTTCGATTAATCTCCTCCCTAGAAGACCAGACATTCTGATCCGGATGAAAAGTACGAGACAAATTCTCTAATCTCACGATTAACAAAAAAAAAAAAAATCTCTTCGTCTTTTTCGTCACTGTAAGACATTCACTGCTACGAACGCAAGGTGGAATCGACGAAAAGTATCTCAATCAAGTCAAGAGGTTGAATCCAGACGCTAAAATTATTTTCATTTGACTACAAGGGAATCAATTTCCGAAAATAGAAGAAGGAGGAAAAAATCTACAGATACCAAAAAATTTGAATTGTGACTACACCATGTATTATCAGCGTATTGCATGACATTCGCTCGCATTGTTGAATCGCATGTATTGCATGAAGGATCGGATTAAATCAAGTTCACTTTCACCAGTGAGTCGTATGCGCACTCAGAAGACATGACACCAGCTACATCCAACTATCGCACAAATCAATCCGAAGTTCTAAACATGGTTTTAAGCACCACCGAAATGTCTCCGATGTCTATATATTGATTTCGAATAAAGGGCAATATCGTAAAGGAAAATTATTAATATAATAATTACGAAAACGAGTCAGGTGCCTCTCGGGAGTACGATATTTACCGAACCGTGCACAGATTGACTTGAAATTTCAACGGCGGTTTCATATGCCACCGAAACCACGACCCTTGTCGACCTCCGGCAACATCTTATACATTTGAAACACAGAATATTTTTGACTGAAATTTTGTTGCCCTTCAAGTAATTCCGGATTCGTTGAACCGTCAAGAAATGACGATAGTTTTTCGTCATTTACAACGTTACACGGTATCAAAACAACAAATACACGAAATTATAAAAGCGAAAGTACTAGTCTAAAATTACTGAATGACTAAATGAATAAAGATTTGATTGAACGCACTTCAATCGTTTATTGTTCTTTGTTCTCAGTTTGTTCTAATTCATGTTTTGTTGAGTCAAGAGTTCAATGGTTGAAGCAGGTGATGAAATTTGTTACACTAATATTTTGCAATGACTGAAGATAAGAGTCATCCAAACACACAAAATTTATTCTTCGAATGATATCATTTATAATTCGGTTGACACAAAATTTGGCAGGATTTATTCGATATTTTTGGGTAAGACCCACAAACTTATGACTGTTATGTAAAAGTATAATGGAATACGTATCGATATTTTCTGTTTAATTACCGTCAAATTAGTATTATGCTCTCTTCGTTTGAAACAGGTCTGATGATAAACTATTAAGTTGTCCGTACCTGACTTCTTAGCCAACTACCCGGTTTTATCACCATCTCTGAAGCTATTTCTTTAGCGAGAGAGTTCACCGCCTAGTGGCCGTTTATAGTACTAGTATACTGAGGTTTACGGTGAATATATTCTCTACTTGTTTCAAAGCATGTGGTGTTTCTTTTACCTTTTTGTTGCCTAGATTCATGCAGTTATTTTATTTGAAGTACCTAATTGTTTCTATCAACGAACATGCGACTTGGAGAAACAATACATGAACTTCGAATGAAATGATATTTAGGTAACTCAATTTTCGAAACATAT
Organism: Neodiprion virginianus; assembly: GCF_021901495.1. Lineage (NCBI taxonomy): Eukaryota > Metazoa > Arthropoda > Insecta > Hymenoptera > Diprionidae > Neodiprion > Neodiprion virginianus. The sequence continues at coordinate 13,869,740 of NC_060878.1, forward strand.
CAAAAGATTCACTCGAATCAATACCTCACTCGATCGCGACAAGAAAGGCTTTTGTTGAATCAAGGAGTTCGCTTGACTAAATCATTTTGACAAATTAACTAGATCGAAGTTGTTCAATTCAAGTCATCGTATTTAGAACAAATAAATGATATTAGAGTGAAGCGAATGGGCTCCAAAAAAATCTATTTTCTTGGTTCAAGATTTCCTTTCCCTCCGTGTACGCTTGATGATTTCCAAACATCTGCAAAATCGGGGTTTCGCATAATGATAATAACGACAGCAGTGGAATGACCCCATCGCTATCTTAACGAGGTACATTTATATACAAATTCTGGAGTTGCGAACGTTAAATTTTAGTATACGCCTAAGCATGAAATCGGAACTATAATTACATGTTGCAATGATCATTCAGCTAAACTGAATGGTCAGGAAAAGCAGATATACAAATTTCAAGAGACTAGCCCGTATATCAAATAAACGCAAAGGATTTGCATTGCGTAAACAAGAAGTATTTAACGTGCGTGTGTTGTTATTATTATTATTTTTTACACCAGCTTCGTGTTACGCCAAATCCCTCTATCTCTGCTTCTCATACATTTTGTGGTTTTTACTGCTCACGAACACAAGCGAGTCGTATAAGGGCTCCAAGAAAAAAGTAACCCTCGAGATTTATTACGATGTGGGTAGTTTTCTAGAGGGTTAAAAGCTGCAGGATAAAATGGTGAGAAAATGGCGACAGCTGTCAGCAGCCAGATACCAACCAGGATAAAAGTTCTACAAATCGATAAATTCTCACCTTCGTTGCTGTAGTGAAATTTTATGACCAATTTTATCCAATTATTGAATGGCGATTTGAATAATTGATTGGATCTAAAGAATGGGTATGGCGCAAGCGACTCTCAGGCACTGCAGCTTCGCTAGTTGAAAGTCCCGTTGTCACGGTGACAACATGAAGAAAAAAATTCATTAAAGCGATTAAGAAAACTGAATGTATTTCATATAACGTTGAACGTATTAATTCCTATACCAGATACCATTTTATTCGTGGAATTATCCTCGATCATAGATATATAAGAAAAACACTTTCAACTGTTTGCAGATTGAATTTGTTGTTTCAGAATTATACGGCCTGTTGGCACACATTAAAAATTTCCTACGTCTGAACGGACAAATAAGGAACTAAATGATAAGAATTAAAATAATATGCCATAATCCTAGCGTTGTGTTCCCGTGAAGATACATTTAAAATGCAGGGTTGGCGGTTGATTCTTCGGTATTATAATTTTCTATCATCTGCACATCTCCTCGGCCCGGTATATTAAGCTCTAGAATGAATTTCAAGTGTGCAGAGAAACGTCCAACTAAATCCTTCTTCAAATGCTAATTAAAAGACAAATCGACAGGACTTGACAACCTGCTTTGCATAAGCGAAAATTTTACATTCAAGATTCCTCTGCGAAGATTCATTCGGCTTTAGCATAATCACGAATTAAAGTTCTTCTCTATCACACGTTCCGTCGTATCTCGGTCTGATTTGAGTATTCTTGAACATATCAGCGTGAAACTTCTACAGTATCCGGCTAGTATTTCCTGCGACGATGGGTGGAGAAATATGACTGAAAAGGATACGATAACTTATTACAAGCGATTCACGGATGATTTTAATTACAAGCTCGGCAACGAGGCGAGTCCTTCGGGCGACATACACTCGTTAATTGTGCAACATACTTTTTAATTGACTGATCACAGAGACGGGATGTTCGCTTTGACAAAGAAGTAAAGAAGGAAACGAGGCTATTTTTTTACTCGCCTAGTGATCCAGATTTCCCCTGATTTTGTTAACGACATCGTATGTCGTCGTTTTGTTTATATTTATATCAATACTCATACCATATATTGCGCATGATATGTTTCACTGTTAATATTCGAGCATCAATTTTGCCCGAATGCAACGAAAGTGAGTTTTTTCTATTTCCGTCATTTTCAAAAAGTGCCAAACTTTGTGACTTGGGAAACTTGCGCCCTTTTTCCTGATATTGAGTACAACGCTGAGCCGGAATATCACGGACCAGACAATGATTTCCAGACATTGACCAAAGACGCGTCGTTTAATCAGATTACGGCGTAATCAAATTACCAAACTATTCGCCGTGAATCTTGAGTGAAACGGTTGACGGGCCCATCGAGAACTGAACTGCAAAAGGTTAACGGAGCGCATATATAAATACCTATACCTTCATTGAACTCGGATGGATGGTTTCGACGGGCTATTTTCGCATTCAAGACAATAACATCTTTTTATGCCTGCTATCGTAGTCTTGATACATTACCGGGAGAACACCTATAATTCACACGCTAAAAAAAATTATCCCAGATAATCAATTTTTACGCAGAATGTATCGCAGAAATACTGTCACCTTTATTTTGCAGTAAACCGACGATACTTACTTGTAAAATGTCTCGTAACATCGTTGCATCAAAGCAACTCGAATGGAGAATATCTCGAGCAAGATAAACTTATACCTTGTCGAATGGGTACTCGGAAAGAAAATTAAATATTTTTCTAACTAAATCGTTATTATTGCTCAAGTTTAAGCAAATTTGACGTTTCTATATTCACTACGGAATCGGCTTGCAAAGACTGCTAACTTCATTTGCAAAACGCTCACGTTCGAACTGAAGAAAGTACGAACATTGCCTAAATAACGCATCACGGTTAAGCCTCGCTCAAACATCGCGGCATGAGCAATTAATGGCGACTTCGCCACGGATACGAGTTCAAGGCGCCATTTCCTTTTTGTTGCCTTCTGCGCAGGCACTCCGATACTGAGTGTGATTGGAAAACTGGCGTCCATCATAATGGCCCAACTCTCGCTATTTTTAATATATGCAGATATAACATAGCGGCAGGAATTTGCATAATGGTGACATGTCTGTGTTTTGAATAAAAAAGGACAATTTCAACCAATTTTCTTGACAAACGATTTGAATCTGTAACGGAAATCGAATGCTTCGGCGATGTAGCGGTGTGAAGTTGCCACAAAGATGGCGTCGCGTCACTCACACCGAGTCAAGTTGCGCGCTCTAACCAAACGCACGTGCCCGTGCGTCTCAGAGTCACAAGATGGCGAAAGAGAGTTTGCAGCTGAACTTTAAGCACGTGCCAACAGACAACAGCTTATCGGACTTGGAAAAGGAGCAAAAGATTATCGACAGGGCGCCTTTCGTTAAGTTCAAGATCCGAGATGCCAAAATTTTAGATTCCATTCAGGGCAGAGAGATTTGCGACAAGTGTTATAAATCGCGGAAATTTTTTTGTTACTCTTGTTGCACACCTGTTATCGACGAACGATATATACCCCGAGTTAAGGTAAGTTCATTCGTTCGAATAGTCGTGAAGCGTAGCACTGCTGTCAACATTAACATCTAGCCTGGACTTTGATTTCCCAACTTATAGTATACAAAATACGCATTTGAATCTACTCAAAAATTTCTGTACCATAAACTGATTTTCAACAAATATTTCACGCTATTCCAGAAAAACATTTAAAAGTGTACAATTGAAAACGAAATTTTTACATTTATATATTTACATTTGTATGTCTTGTTTTTGAGGAAAAAAAGCTTCAGTTTCAGATACAGGTTTCGATCCCAAAACACTTCATTCGTCTTCATAAAAACGATCAGTAAGACAGTCATAAGTGTCAATTCCAATTTATTTCAATTTTTAAAACTCAGTGACGCGTGTTATTACCAGTCGATGTATTCGTGATTCTCTCGACTATCACAACTTTTTAGCCTCTACCGTCAAAGATTAAACGGACTTGAATTGTAGTCGAAAATTGGCAATGTTACCTGTGACTGAATCTGTGCTCTGGAAAACGGAAATAGAATATAATTCGGTGACCAGCACGGTCCGCTAAATTTTCGAATGTATGTAATTCTTGCCGACTGGTGCGATACAAGCAGCGCACCACAGTTGCCAACCTAACTACATTACCAATCGGCGAGTGTTCGATTTTTAAGATTTGAAAAATTCGGATCATTAACGGGCGCTTGGCACTCGATGGAAACTACAATCAGGTCACTGGATAACGAATTTTTAACGAAATAAACTTTCACGATCGTTCTCTTGCTCGAGAAAATGGAATTCTTGCATTGTATTTTTATTTATTGGTCCTTTCATCGTTCAATTTACAATAGATCAGGTCGTTCTACTACAAGGTGAAGCGTTTCCATTTCAACTTTTTTTTGTTCAAGTTGCCAATAAAAATTGATATTATAAAACACCCTCGGGAAATCGATGGCAAGAGTACGGCGATCCACGCGGCATTAATAGCCCCAGAAGATGTACGAATATACACATATCCAGAGTTTCCAGAAATTTTGGTGGACGACAAGGTGACTGTATTCGAGGATGGATTATTCATTGTATGGTGGCAAAACTTGCACACATAGAGAAAGGATTTTGTTGAACTTACTAAATATAGCTAAAGAAATTTTTCCTCGATTCGAAGAAATATCATTTGAACCAATAGAAAAGTGGTCGGAGCAATAATTTGTATTATCAAGTGAATCTGCACATTTACTTGAATTAACAAAACATTTGTTTCCTCGTAATGGAGAATTCAAAAAATTTTTAGTATGTATCATCCCTAAGAAGTGAAGTTCGGATTGATTAATTGCATAGTTATAAATAACAGTTTTATTTCTGTAGGTAGTGTTGATCTTCCCAAGTAAAACGGCATGCAGTATTGAAGATTTGTTCACAAGGAAAGTCGACCATGGAGGTCACTCAAAGGAACAGAAAATACGTAACGAATTTCCAATAACCCGGGCGATTTTCATCGATAGTACCTGGCATCAGACCAAGTCTATTTACAAGGATCCAAGACTTAGAGGTTGGTATTTACGCATTTATAAATACCACGTTATAATACTTAATATGGCAGTTCACGTGATGCAGGCTTCAGTATGTAATTTAGATACAACTTTGTGGTTAAGTGCTTATTGTGAAATAGTTGTATATAATTTTCATAGAACTGGATTGCGTTGTTTTGAAATCCCGTATTTCCCAATTCTGGAGGCACCAGAAATCGAGTCCAAGATGGTACCTGGCCACGATAGAAGCTATCCATCAATTCTTGGTTGAGCTACATACGAACGCGTTCGGCGCGCTCGAAAATTATTCTGCCGAGCCTCTTGAAGCAGTTGAGGCGGAAAATCCAACTGACGATATTGCGGATAGTTTTCTTACGCATAAATACTCCGGACAATACGACAATTTGTTATATTTCTTTAAGTACATGTACGAAAAGATTCACAGTATTTACGATCATGATAAGTTGTGGGCCTACAAACGGCCACTCATATAAAGAGATATGATTAAGTTACCATTAATCTGTTTGCTATACCATCACGTATTTTATAGTACAATATTTAAATAGAAAAACAACTACGTAATGAAGATAGAAGGAGTCGGGTTTCCTTTATCTCCTGATAAGATGGTCATAAACTTTGTCGATGAAATGATGTATTTTAGTTAGCCGCTAGTACCAAACATCAAAGTGTAGCAAAATTAAATTGTTGTAATTCAATATCAATTGAACAAGCCGGACTCCGCAAGCGTATTCGCGTAGAGGAGTTTACGACTACACTTGTTTCTTGTCAGAAGGACGATTTCTGCATACAACAATATCCTTGAATATAGTTTATTGTATACATGTATTAATGAAAATATATACAAGACACACGGTTGCTTATTACGAGACAGCGTAATTACATGATATATATATAATATATATTTATGTATAATATATTGGTATAATATTAAATAATATTATGTAATCTAAATCAACGTATGGTTATCATAACGGTAGTTATTAGATATTACTGTTCTATAATCTACACAATATGGCCAATGCAAGACATAATCGGACAGTCCATGGGAGAGTCGTATTATCAATGTAATACGGTATCATATAAAGTTCACCTTTAATGTTCAACAATTACTTAAGTTACACGTGTTTCGAAAAAAAGAGAAAAAAAAAAAAATGCAAACGCCCTAAAAACATATTTGTTTATCGTACACATTGAACGGAAAAAAAAGGAATCAGTCTTGCCTCGAGTCATTCAGATTTGGTTCCCATATCGAAAATCGAATTTTTATTTTTTTTATTTTATCTTTATCCCTATCCTACGACTATACTCTTGTTACATATTTTTGATATGAAAATAAGCTAATACAGTGCACTCTGTCAATAGGGCCGCTTCCCGCTTTCGTACACGGTTGCTGTCCCCTACTCCCTGGCCCAAGTTTATATTTAAAGCACAACTCTCTCAATAGGGCCGCGCCGAAAATGCGATGGTTCTGTCATTTCTATTACCACATAAATGAACTTATTCCCCATTGAAATACGTAATCTTTTACATAGTAGGTTTACGTGAATAATTATGTATAAAAAAAAAGATGTGTTAATCAAATATTGACACAGAAGTGTTTTTTTAGGCTAAAATAAAACGCAATGGGAGTCTAATCGACGTAAACAATCTATTCGCGCGTGCACGAGAGGCTGGCCCGACTGAAAGAGTTTGAAACCTTTTCGTGGCGCGACGCTCACGCAAAGGTAACTGGTACTGTTGTATTGTTGCGGCCCTATTGAGAGAGCGCACTGTACTATACGCAAGGCGCCTCACGCCTGTATGAGGTATGAAACAATCTATTCGTAATGAAGCCAAATGATGAAGATGATTCTTATCAAACGATTATAGGTATTTGATTCATATGCAACTGACGATATTCCCGATAAAAGCTTAATGAATTATCAATCTGGTTTTGTTGAAGCAAGGAATTTGTGTACAAAAAATGTTTAAAGTATGAGCAATCCAAAATATAAAAAAAAACTCACGAGCTATTTTACGTTTTCAATTTTTTGGATTTGTCACTTCCTGAAACGCGGGACTGCGAATCACTCTTTATAACTTCCTGCCCTTGGGGTTCTATATTGTAACATAACTAACAATGAAAAAACAGTCATTGTCGCAAGTCAGATTTCAGTAGAAAATTTTTTTTTTTTTCGTTTGTCGGGATGGGGGCTGCAAGCAAATGAGTTATCCGAACAAGCAACAAAGTTAATCCTTAAATCGTAGACGAATATTTTATTTCATAGCGATTTTAGTGTGATTAATATTTTTCCCCCATTCTCCTCTTTTCCTGGGTAGTATTTAATGCAACACTGGTCCTAACTACAGAGTGACTACACATTGATAGAGTAGTAATAAACACATAGATCGTTTGGAAAAGTGCCTTTTGCGTAATGAGAGTCCAATAATACAGTGTTGCGTGCAACTTGAAACTCTACGTAAATACAAATTGCGTTATGTTGGGATAAATATTTTGCATTGACAGTATAGGTATGTATTATTTTTCGATATACAACATACTTCGATTTGCTCCTTGGAAATTGTATTTATCATAGGGTATGTTAATTTTCTAATTATGTTTTTACTTTATTTTATCTTTACCGTTTTTACGTTTGGTATAGGATATCGATATCTGAGAGCCACTTCACTCATTCATTCATTTACAAATTATTGTAACTGGTATTAATTTACTTGTATCACAGGCGTATTATGTAATAAAAGAGGCGTTCGACAGGCAGATAAACACTTTTGATGGTTTCTACGTTTTTCTTTTATATTCAATTCATCTATTCTACTGCACAGCCAAACACTTGCTCAAACACACTCCATTTTAACGAAAAAATGAAAAAAAAAAAAGAATGAAAATGTTTCAAGAAAGTTTGATAATATTTATATAGAATCACGTGTGACAAATACCGAATTTCTCATCTTACGTACCTACTCTATATTCGCTGGACGTACAGCTAACCCAATCTCAACCAGCGTTCACACTTTGAAATTAATTATTATAGGAAATTCAACTCTATGTGATTATAGTGCACTTGACTATTAAACAACTACCGTTGACTTCTGCAAGAGTTTACCGTGACACTGACTGTACAAAGGGAAGAAAGTCAAGATGTAATGAATGTCGCTCATGAGAGGAATCTTGCAAACTCATGACCAAACAAGATTTTAATATGAGATCACAATTTTTGGGGACCAATATTTTCAAAACGCGTTCACATGTGGCATTAAAAATGATTGAGGGTAGTGCACATCAGCGGTACTGTACCCGTAATGATGAATTTCTCCTATTGGGTTTAAAAACCACAAAAAAAATTTCAGGCACACTCTAATTACTTAAATATATCGAGAACGCAACTCTGTACTCTATTATACAGGGTAGTCGATTTCATTCATCTCTGGCGAACATCCCAAGAATGAAAAGGTACAAAAAAAGTTTTACACAAAACTTAGAGTGTTTCGAAGGGGGAAGATGATACCGATATGCGTTGGCTTCAGGGTCGTACCATTTCCGAGATTTCGGAACTAATGTCTGATTTTAGACGGAGAATATATATTTTGGATACAAGCAGCTAATGGCGAGATAATAGCAAACTTCGGATTATCACTCTACGTGAAAACCCGGAAAACCTAGAAAATCTGGATTAGTCAGATTTTTATTTTACCTGGAAATATTATGGAAAAGTCAAGAAATCTTACCGAATTTTTGGCAAATTTAAATTGAAAACTCAAATTCTTCTAATGTTTCAACGTTTCTCTTTTCGTTTTCGAGATATCCGCCTGGAGCTATTAATAATAATCAATCACCTTGTATATAATGTGTAGGGCTCATTATTCGAAACGACTTATTCACTAAGCCTAACACCAACACCCAAGCTAATGTTGATATAGCACCGGCCTCATCGGAAATACCGAATAACTAAGTGTTGCTACCTTTAGCAACGAATAAAAAGAATACATTACGTTGGTGCCAAATTTAGTGAAATAGCATACATACGCATTAGTAACATACATCAACATTTGCACAGACTACACTTTACGATTACGTATAATTCTAAAGACGACCAGCAGCGTATAAAACATATCTTATTATCATAATAATAATGGTAATTATTATTATTATTATGGGTAATTTGTTTCAATTGTTTTTTTTTCATTTCTTTCCGCTTTTCTCGAAATTTTCTTCTCGTTTTTTCTTACAATATTATATAATATATTTTTAGATTATCGTCAGTTTATTCAAATATATAAGGTATATCGCGGCAAATTTATTGCCACTAATGATTACTTCGTGTACATATCACCTTACTGTATATAGATATGGGATATTCCATGCCAACTTGACCAACATTCAACCTTGATCATTTAGGATTTTATCCATGTTTTGCCACGTTATTGACATCTGTGAACCGTACATTTGTTCTGAGTACGATTATTTTCACAAACCATTAGTTGTCCATGAATGATAATTATTATTGTTATTATTATTGACGGGCCACAGTCATGAAAATCAATTTCTTCAACTATTTACGTAGCTTTACTCAATCCCATAAAAAAAATTTCACCGAACTTCCCGCGAATGTTGGTATAGTTGAAGAGGAATGCCCCACATATACATGTATAATACGAATGCAATTTCTGATTACACATACCAGTGTATCTGATCTGCGGTAGGCTACTGAGAAATATGTACTTCAAACGTGAATTGAAATTACGCTTTGATCCGTTTGTCAGTCTCTGTACTCTCCTAGCCAGGATCACGACAAAAGCGTCCAAGTTGAGTAAAAAATGAAAGAAAATTAATGATAATGATTACATGTACATATAATACTTGGGCAATTCGCAAATAGTTACGCATTACGATGTGACAGATATAAGTTACGAAACAACGAAATAAAATCCCCAGCGGGTCTGTCGAATCAAATAATGACGCGGTAAAAAAAATACCAGTTTCAACCAGTTACCAAATTTCTGACAGCAGCATTGCGTCTTTGTACCGAGTGTCGTACGCTTTGGCTTTTAAGAAACCAAGAAACGATAAGTAGAAATATAGAAACTAATGGTATAGACTTGATTATCACACTGTTACTCGCACTGTGCGAGTAAAGCAACAAATCTCGTGCGATGTAGAAATGACTTCCAGCACTAGCGACACGCTATCCATGTGTCAACGACTCAGATGCACAGCAACAAAATCTATTCGTGATTCACTCTCCAAGCATGAGACGGGCAGAACGCATTAAACAATAATAGATAATGAATTATTATTCAATCGTTGACAAGTACACGGGCTATTGATCATCGAAGATTCAATTCGCGCCGTCAGCCAACATTGCATAGTGATTCACCGCATCAGGCATGTATCGTTCTCCCGATTCCGGGTATCGCGAACCGTTCACAAATCCCGTAATCACAACAGTAGCCCATTACGTTTAATTATCAAACAAATGAACAGATCACAGTATCACGCAACATCTGCAGTAACGTTGTCTCGATGCTCCAGCACTTGGTGGAGGTGTGACTGGTGCAAAATATGCGTGAACCTTTATGTTCGGAAGGTGTGTCTGTAACAGAAATTTGAATCCATACTGAACACTGACTTTATCATAACGAGTCTCAGATAGATTACAGAGGGTTCGAAGTTGTAATTTACGCACACGTCCAATTTTATACCCCTAGTAATGTCTTCTCTGGAACATCTACTATGCACAGTCTTCGACCGTTTCAGCTTTGGGCAATACATTTCTTCGACGGAACAAGATCTTCACGTTAGGTTTGCCCGAATTGAAAATCCTCTCGAAATATAGAATTTTTAGTTCAAGCCTAAGAGGTGCCTTTTATCATGTGACACGTTCGTATTTTATTAGAGCGGAAAAAACACTTATTCCAGCTTCTTCGTGGAATTTTTCAAAATAAAACGTGTACTACGATTTCGCAATTGGACTGATTTCATGTCAATGTAAATACCTGAAAACATACTTGTTTTCATTGATACCTGCGAAGGTCGGCTTCAGTCTACCGATTTGAAGAAACGGTACAAAATTTCCTGATTTTGCTAATTTCTGGTTTTCGGTTGTTCCAATATAAGAAAAAGGTATCACTATTTTTCAAAATAATGTGACTACACGATTATATCCATACAAGGACGTACTCACGATTATTTCGGAAAATTTCGCGAAAAAACTGCAATAAGTAGATGTTTTTTTTTTGTACATGCTATTTGAATGGAATAAAGTCGGCTGCTGCAGAGACACCGCTTAGACTTAAACTTAAAAAGATTTTTGTTATGGAATCCATGGAATTATACTTCAAAAGGATTTGTTGTACGGTATAAGATACAGTTTAGAGATTGTTCTGGCAAAAAAATTAATAACAATATATTACCCTAAATTTGAACAGTTTAACGGTGTTTAGTAGGTGGTCGCAGTGCTTCTTGCAAAAAAAAAACTTGACATCTAGAATCTCTTCCAACGTGATTCATCCACAATTTGATAGTGTAGGTATACTCACCAAAGAATGGAAGACTTGATTGTTGCAAAACACCGGAACAAACATTATTTAGAATTCAATTAAATCAAGAACTCTTCAAAGGACTGCATATACTACGTAAGTAGCACCAGGCAAAGAAATTTTATTGCAAAAAAGTCACAGAATATACTAGAAGTTCATGACGTCAACTTGCCTCCTAAAAATTTATCAATATGTGTCCCATGAAGTAAGAAAAAAAATTGGAAAAGCAAGTAAACCGCAACACGTTCAAATAAACGTAGAATAAAAAGTAATGGACAAGTTACCCTCAATCTTCGTATGCCAGCTCTAGTGATGAGCTGACAGTCATAGAGTTCGATGCGCTGTAGATTGTGACAAGCTTGGAGCAAATGATCAAGACTGGCATCAGTGATCAAAGGACAATTGTCCAGTTCCAGAACTGCCAGGTGTTCGGACGCACATGGGGATAGTGCCAGTTGCCGAATACCCTCGTCAGTTATAAGTTCGCAGTGGGATAAGCTCTGTTTCAACATTTTTAACCTAAGTTATTTGAATTGTTCAGTTTAAGGTGGTACGTGTGAGTAGTCAGTTGAAAAAGTGCACGAACTTTGAGTATTTATATTTCTTTGACCAATTATTCAATTCGATTAGGGTTCGTTTTATACAAAGTATGTAGATCGCACTTCATTTACGTATTGTTTGTTTACTACATCCACATAATAGCAAACATTGTTATTTACAGTAACGTCGAACATTTTGTTCGGTGACATGTTTTGCAATTTTATGGATATTTCAAAAACGCCATTTTAATTATTTTTTTTTATTTTTGAGACAAAATCATTATCGTTTGAAATTGAAATTCGATTTTTCGTCAACAGTTTACAACTTCTGCCATCACATTAGCTGATAGATACGATAAGAAAAAGTGAGATTTTGGCAAAAGGGATGAATTATTCAAGAGTACTGTATTCAAACTTGAAGTAAATCAGTTGGGCTGTATTTGAAATATCGTGGGCATTGCAAAAAATGTCGCCGAGCGAAATAATTGACATTACTGTCAATAACAATGCTTCCTATTAATTGATTCTCGTGGAAAAAATTCGTTAACAAGGTCTCATCTATATAATTTTGAATAAAATGAATCCCAATCAAATTGAACGATTGGTTGTCGCGATATAAATCCCCAAAATGCACCCACATTCTCAGCCATCTACTCGTATGTATGCTCCTTAGAGGATGGAAGAAGCTTGTGCCACTCACGAGTTTTTCCAGTCGAGGACATCCCATGGCCAAATGTATCAAGGTGGCATCCGTAATCAAGACGCACTCCTCCAGGTCCATTTTCTCCAATAATCTGCAATTCTGAATAAAGTACAGGTTTGTTTTGAATTCCGAATTGCAGATCAGACTCAAACAGACTAGTGTGAACAACTTACTCTGGCCAAGGCTTGGAACCCAGCATCAGTGAAGTGCGTGCATGCAACACATTCAAGTGTTCCTAATAATGGACAGTGTTGCGCCAGTGTTACTAACGCTGCGTCTGTAAGATTAGGACAGTTGGACAAACAAACGTAGTGAAGTCTGGAACACCGCTCGCTAAGCTCTCGTACAGCATCGTCAGTGATATTCTGAAATTTTATTTCAGATTGGATAATTAATTTCACCAATATTTCTTACACGAAATTCTTTTCTGTCAGAGCAGTCAACAATAGGGTTGACATTTTTTTACCACTCTTTACTAGACATCGAAATAAAGTATACGAACAAGTAATGGAGTAAGTATTACGAACATTGGAATGAAATTAATGGTAAACTGCTGACTTAGAAAGAAATTACTTACTCTACATTCATGTAAATTAATGGCCTCCATGTTAGGACAATACCGAGCCAAACATTTGACGGCTCTGTCAGTTAGTTGCCGGCAACCTTTGCTAAGAAAACTTCTTAGCTCTGGACATCCCCTGGCCAAAGCTTCAACCCCGTTATCCGTGAGAAGTTCGCACCACGAGAGGTTGACGTGCGTCAAAAGAGGGCAGCCTTCGGAGAGATCTTTTAGAGAGAGGTCCGTCACTTCGGGACACGAGTCTAAATTCAGTCGTTGTAATTTTGGGCAATGACTACTCAACGCAGCACACGTTGTGTCCGATATCTTTTTGCATCGACTTAGATTAAGCTCTTCAATGTTCGGACATAATTGGGCCAATGTTCGCATCGAATTGTTCCCTATACTTTGGCATCCCCTCAATGATAACTGTCTAAGAAATCCACCACAGCGTCTGGATATGTTTTCAATAACGGGACCCTGAGGATGAGTGATTTTAAAAATATTCATATATTAAATCGGTGAATTTATACATTTCAATTCCCTACCAAGTACTTTCACAATGAACTTGCTTTACCTCGACATCCCGTTGAAAATCAAACAAATCAATTCTCTGCCAGTTGGATCCATCCAAGGCCAGAACGTTCCAAGCTTTGCTGACTTGGGCACATCGACACAGCGAAACCACGTCCAAGTATGATAAAATCCTGTCAAATTATAAATAGGTATAGACCTGGAGCTCATGACACTTTTTTCATGTCTCATTTGTTCAGACTCAGCAGTGTAAGACCCACCCAAATCCTACCTTCCAACACACGGAGATGACTTCGCCGAACGTAAATCGTGGACCAAAAAGTGGGGGCTATGCCGGTGAAGCTGTATTAAAAAATCCGGGATCTAGAATTATTACTTACCGTTTGGCGTTTGTCGCAAATTACTGTAAATGAAAAAAAAGTTTGGGCGGACGGCATTGCCGAACGTGTAGAGTGGATATGACGCGAAGTGACTCTGTTTATTGTTGTAAAAAATTGTTAATAAAAAATCATAACTTCTTAACGTTCGGCATTTTGTTAATTCATATAATTATATACTAAAACTCGAGATAATATGATCGCCGAATATTTAGGTTGGATCGGGGGCCAGCCACCTACGCGTACTTTTGTCGTAAGGGTGTAGAGTATGCGTGTATCATACATTTACCTTTGGAATTTTTATAGCAACTCATTACAATGCAAAATATGAAAAACTAGCTATTGCCGAACAATTTGAATGGATCTGCATGACGTAAAAAACAGTTGTAAATTGTCGGCCCAATGCTCATATATCATAATAGCTATCTATCGTTCGGCATGCATTGCATTTTATAGATGTCCATTATAGTAAGCAATTTGTCAAGTTGCACGTTAAAACGATGGATACAAAGGAACTTATTCCAAAAAAAAATATCAAGGCACGCGGTGCCAAGTATTGAAAAATTTAAACGTATACGCCTCTTGGATAACTCTAGTGGCGCGGCTCGGTGGCAGATTCAGGCAACACGCGGACGGCGAGTACGGTCAGCTGTGCGGTTTATATATCAATTCAATTAAAAAGTGCTCTCCGAAATAAACAAAAAATGGGTGGTACGAGGTACTGTTGTGTCAGAATACGGGCTCAAAATTCCGATTAGACATCAAGAAAAAAAAATATGGCCGATTTAAGCATGAAAATCGTGGAAATTTTTGAAAAAATTTGTTTTCTGGATTTTTTCTTGCAATGTTACCGCCAAGAACTCATGCTGTAATCATGATCAGGGGTGTTCACGATAGTTAAAGTTTGACAGGGAATTTTTATGTAATCATTGAACCACTCCTTTTTACAATGTAGCTGCAAGCACTTAAATATTCTACAAAAATATAAGGTAATTTTTTTCTAGAAAAGTATTGAGTTCAGCACAAATTATCTGTGAACAAAAATATCTTAGAATTAGTCAAAGAATTCCTTCAATTTTTTTTGAAAATTTTTAGAGATGATTTTTGGTTTTCCGAAATATCTAAAACATTAAAATATTAAAATTTTTTTTTTGATTCTGAAAAAAATTGAGGATATTCTTTAATCGATTCTAAGATATTTTTATTATATAACATTTTTTACTGAACTCTATAGTTTCCGAAAAAAAAAATTATCAAAGTTCACATATTCTACTATTTGCATAATTTTTGTTTCGAAAACTATTGACCCTTAGCAATATGAATGTTCGGCGATTACGTTTTTTTGTTCGGCACACCATAATTAATTGAAAAATATCTGTTACGGAATTTTTGCAAACCCAACATAACAAAATCGGCCGTTTATACCGTTGTATTAAGGAATTATTTATGGATTCTTTTTTCCCTAGTTACATGAAATATTTCTCATCATTTTGTTCAGGAGTTACATTGATACGTTTATTATACTATTATTAATCATAAAACACCATCGCCGAACGGTAACAAATAATACTGTTGACTAAACTTGGATTTTAAGGTCTACAAAGTTCAATATCCAATTAATTTGTTCGGCATGTATTTTTTATACTTCCATTTTATTTGATAAACCATATAAAATCAGTGCCGAACATTAATGTGTGATACACGCATACTCACACCCTTACGACAAAAGTACGCGTAGGTGGCTGGCCCCCGATCCAGCCTAAATATTTGGCGATCATATTATCTCGAGTTTTAGTATATAATTATATGAATTAACAAAATGCCGAACGTTAAGAAGTTATGATTTTTTATTAACAATTTTTTACAACAATTAACAGAGTCGCTTCGCGTCATATCCACTCTACACGTTCGACAATGCTGTCCGCCCAAACTTTTTTTTCATTTACAGTAATTTGCGACAAACGCCAAACGGTAAGTAATAATTCTAGATCCCGGGTTTTTTAATACAGCTTCACCGGCACAGCCCCCACTTTTTGGTCCACGATTTATGTTCGGCGAAGTCATCTCCGTGTGGTGGAAGGTAGGATTTGTGTGGGTCTTATACTGCTGAGTGTGAACAAATGAGACATGAAAAAAGTGTTATGGGCTCCCGGTCTAGTATAATCCAACTCCTTTTTGTTACCGAATCGTGTGTGATTGCAGTTATTTTTTATCATCGATGAGCTTCTATACTACCATAATATTAAAATACATAAACGATGTGTGTTGAGACAGAAAAACAATACCTAAGTAAAAGTTCCTTTGGAAGCTTCTTATTAATCTGTGCTTCATCATCATGAAAGACTCGTGTCAACTGGAACAATAAGGATTATTTATTACATTGGATGATTCATAGGATTGAAAAATTGCGTAAACAAGTTTGGGTAACACTAGGGTGTATATGAAAATTTGACATGGGTTACTGGTACTTACTGGATTATTACTAAACCTATTATCCAGAAAAAAAATATTTGATCCATTTCATTTTGCAAGTGCTTCACATATTGCAGCGCTTTCTAACATTGCAGTTGAGTTTCCATAAATGTAGTTTAGGCCTCAAAAAATTTTGAAATTCTGTAGGAATTGTACATTGATACAATGCAGATCCAGGTATACAATCTTATGTGTGAATACTTTTCATCGGAATGTTACTAATTTCAAAGCACATTCAGAATGTGAAAATATTATATAAACTTTATTCATTGTCGGGTACATCTTGTGAACTTATTGATAAGAACAAATTTTAAGTTTTTTGTGAGTTTAAATGATGACAAAACTAAATGTTGAACATTATTGGAATAAATAATAAACTGTCAATTATTTCAATGTTCAAAACTAGTGAATATTCGACTATAGAAAAAGCAATGCTCTGCCCTTGGACGATCTTTTTCTCTTTCTGGATATCCTATCTTGCACTCTCGAATTTAACTTTCTTGCTGTTTAAGTTCTTTCACTTGAGCAGGATAATACTAATATTTGGCCAACTCATTTAATTCAAAATCATTACAAAGTTGCAAAAAAGTACATTTTTCTAGATTTTTCATTATTTCACAGTTACTAACTTCGATTTCATATAATTTTGATTAATATCCCGAAGTACCAGCAAATTGTCGCATTTTTCCCGGTTCTCAAAATTCTCTGATTTTTAGCTGCGTTCACGTTTTTTCTTAAACGTACACACAGTGATAACAAGCGGCGAACCGACCTGCATGTAAGACTGCTTCATCGTGGTGACAGGATTGTTGTGATTGTGTTGAGCAGTGTAGTAACCACTGTGATGGTGGTGATGATGGTGATGATGATGATGATGATGCGAGGGTTGCTGTTGTCGCCACCACTGACCCCCGCCGCTTCCGGCTTCCTCGACTCCTTGTATCTGACCTCCACCACCAACGCCGATTCGACTTGCTTTTTTCTAAGAAAAAACCGTTGAACTTAACTTTTTTCACAAGGAGGCTGTTAAGTAATCCTTCATTGATTTATGATACTGATTATGTTGCGTTCTGAAATGAGCGCAATTTTTTTACTCGCATGTTCATGCGTGCTAAAAATCACGTACACATATGGGTAGATGGGTACGAATAACTGAATCACATTAATGGTATGCCCAACCCCAAGCAATGCAAATAATGAATGAAAGCAATGAAGTTATTGTAACACTTGAAATATAGAACAAAGTAAAGTCTGTTGGTACTGTATCATCATAACTTTATCATTTAATTAATGCTTCGGTATTCACATTGCTCAAAGTATATATTACCCCCTGACAATGAGATCCAAATTTAACGTGTAGAATAATCAGCTGGTGCCTGCTTATGAATAGTTATAAACGAGCACAGAAATGTTCTGTACCTCTGTGAACGTTAATAATAGGCTGAACTTGTACTTTCGACAAACATATATTACGAAAACCAATATACTCGAATGTTAGTGCTGAGACAAGCAGATAAGCAGTAATGATCCGTAACTTCTAATAATTGTAATACGCGCCTAGTATTGCAGAAATAAGAGTGCTTTCATTTTGCATGAAACTAACTCCATGATTATTTTAGTATGAACAGATATTTGCGTATTATTCACAGCGATGTTAGGCGGTCAAAAAAACAAAAACAAAAAGAAAACAACAAAGGTCTTCTGAATGATGCAATATCAGTGAAGATTTAGTTTTCCTAGATTTAGTAAATATACATACCCGTTAAATGAATTAGATAATTGTCTCCGCCGATAGTCAACAGTCACTTTGTACATACAACTCCTTTACTTTAGAAAATAAAATAAAACTGATTATTCATCAGGCTAACATAAAAAGGTCATTAAAATATATTCTACTTATAGGACATTATTTTTTAAATCTGATAAGATTCATGGTCAAATTTTTCATTTGCTTCATTTCATAAAAATTTAATTCTACTTATAAAAAGGAATATTCATAAATTTTTTGAATTATATATCCTCACTGTTTTGGAGTTACAAACTTTTTAAATGATTATAAAATGAACCAAAGTAAGATGTTGAAAAAATTCTTTGGAAAAATATTGAAAAATTATAATCGTATAAAAATCAAACTCGAAAAAGAATTCTTATAATCTCAATGATTACATTAAGTAAGTTTTCCAAAGAATATCCTTGAATGTATTTGTTTGTAAATTTTAAGCCAACTATCATTATGAACCTGTTTTGTTATATTTCTATTATATATTTAAATATCAATTGGGTCAAATGTCAACTACCGAAAAAAAATTAATATATTTCTCATTAGGCGAGAAATTTGTTTCATGAAATTTACTGTCGATTGAGCGTTACGCTATGAAGCTGTTTGTTTCTTTAATTAGGAGAAAAAGTTTATCACACAAAAATTTTCTGTTTAGTTTAGTGAAAAAAGGAAAGTCCTGTATACTGTATCATAGTCGACTACGCATTTCATGAAGTAAATTTCTTATCTAACGAGATGTTAACTTTTTTTCGCAAGAATTCCATCAAAATTCAAATTTGAATAAACAATAAAAACAATATATTATTAATAAAAGAATAGCGGATGGGAGTACCATGTTGAAAAATAAATTTCTTTTGTGTTATTTTTGAAAAAATTTGTTATTTCTAAACTTATGATTTATGAATATTCTATTTATGAATCTATGACTCGAGATGAAAGAAAACGTTTTGACGTATTTCGACGTCTCATTTAATTTTACAGTTATATTCATTGGAAAAATTTCAATGGGAATTATTTGAAACTTCCATTACTGAAGAACATATCGAGATAGAAATGTAAAAGATATCGAGAATCATCTTTTCAATAGGTACTATGAGATGAAAAAAAAAGTTAAGCAAATGAAAAATTCCACCTTCCTATCTTATCCAATTTAAAAAATAATTTCCACTATACGTAATTCTCGCAAACAAAATATGATTACATTTCATAACAGAGTGCTTTTGCGTCACTTGCTTATCCATATTTCTCTCTCTTGCTCATACCATTTGTAATTGTCTAATTCTCATTCGTAATGTTTCTTATTTGCATATTATACTTCTTCATCAACGTTTTCCAATTCTGCAGCTTGAATATACATATACTTGGTACTATTTTTGCAGCAATTCTTAGAATAGTCAACGCTTCACGAAGAGCGACTGAATGCTTAGCTCTGAATAGAACAGCAACCGAACAGCCTTAATCCAACCAATCACAAAACAAGTGCTAGACTGATAGTAAAATTATGAAGTCATCAGATAACGGCATCTAAGCCATAGCTATGAACCACTGACTAGTGTGCAGTAGAGGGAGCGATTTACGTCACTGTAATTCACTTGACACTGTAACGTGATGATAGAATGATAGAACAAAAACATTAACAATGAAGTACTTGGTGTATGCGAGCAATAAAATTATATATTCAACTAACTTCGTACAATCTGTACACGGTGTCCCAATTCAGTAAAATCAATCGAATATATTGAACAATAATTGACTTTAAAAAACAGTTGAATTTGGCGCAGTTATCATAGAGGGCATGAAATGTGAAAATTTGAACAAATTAGACACGTTTTTGACTAAGAAAAATGAATGCTTGCTTTGGAATAAAAGTTATAGCAAATGTTAGGTTGATTTCTGACATATCTCTTTTTTTGTCTTGACCATAGAAATCCAATTTGTTTATTCTTTGAAACTGATAATCTTGTATGAAACACAATTCTATTTCACCTCAAACACTTTCAAAGATGTTGGGCAATATTTGTGCCTGAATAATAAGCCAAGTCTTGCAATAATGAATATCTGTAGACAACCTTTCATGATTGAATGTGGTTTAGAATTGCAGAAAACAATAAAATCAACAAACATCAAAACATTCGTATTTTAAATTAGTTGTTGGTTGCAGTGTTTACTACATCACTCAAATTGTCTACATATAGAATTGAGGGTAGATTGATCAGTTGTTTATTTCGATATTTTCGCAACGACGATTGCAAACGTATACAAGCATAAACATTGGTAGATTAAAGTATAAAAAATAACAAGTTCTTTGTCTCGTGAAAAATTGTATACGAAAAAAATAAAGCACAACTTATCAGAATCAATATCTACTAGCTTGGAATTATCATTCCAAAATCAAATAACAATGAAAAAAGTAACGATTTTTAATCCAGCCAGACGATGGTTCCGTTGTAAACAACAAAGGAAAAACCGCCTGAAGTAAGTCGATGAGGCAAGTAAAATACAGAGGGAACAAAGAGACACCGACCGCGAGATTGGAGGATGAAAACACAAGTATAACGGCGAGGAAGAAGCTTCCGTGAGCCGCGAAGCAATCGGCGATATCAAACAGTGGTTCGGATAGAGTCTAACTGCGGTGCGAAATTTTGAAGTTTGTGTCGCAGGCCGAGGAGACAGAAATGCGGATCAGCTGTTCGCCACAGTAATGACAACACGCATATACCGTGCAGCGTATCCCGATGTTCGATATTACTTGTTTAACGATACCTAACAGGATTATAGGCGCATGGGTTACCTCGAGCTTGGTGCGCCCGGAGTGTATCATCCTTTTGGTTGTCCTTGCTTCTTTCAACTTTCAAAATTACCGAACAACCACAAGAAATTCACTTCGACTGGTTATGCTGCTACGCTTCACTAAAGAAATGGCCGAGTCCACTGAGCGTAGAAGATGCTCCTGAACCTGGCTCCGATTGGGCGCAGAGTCTCGGCTTGGCGACAGTCTGGCCAATCAGTGGGCCGCTCCTCTTTGTTTATCCGATTCTGATTGGCCCCTATTTTCACGACTGAATAACAAACAAACAACAGAAAACGCGGAGACTCACGACGTCACAACCCGCCGAGTTCGATGCCTTCCGAAGTATCGACACAAAGCGAACCTTGTTTACGCGGCGCGAGTCGGTTGATTTTACAGTTACGCGAATTTTAGACAGACTCTGCTGCTATTGCCCTCTGGGTCACCGTCAATGCCAACTGAGTCGTATGAGTCATTTTCTGGCATTCTATGTTTACGCAATTTGGATTCTATGTTTATTGACTCCTCCAACGCGTTGCATAGGCTCTACGTAGAAATCGTTCTTACCAGCAGTCGCGAAACTAACCGAAGAATGAGCTGACAAAGATTGTTACATTTCGGAGAAACTCGACAGGTGTCGCTCTCTGCAGGAATTTGACGGATAATTTCACAACTCTTTCATCGCATATAGTCCAATTGCATCGCATATGAGGGTCAAAGATGCGGTGAATCTTCGCAATTCGTGATCTTTGACGCAGCCTTTGGGGTCATAGTTAACAAAAGAACCTGTGTCATGATATTTAATTGTAAAGACCGTGAAAATGTACATTAAGAATGATAGAAAGTATTCTAATTGACTTGTTGCATTCCAGCTGATAATTGCGGCGGCGCTCTCTTTGCACTGTAAACTATTGTCGTATAGTTACGATGAGAAAGCTTTGTGCGCTCTTACCATAGCTCATATTGTTAGATCCATATCGATATATGTACACAAGTACCATCATAATTTACAACACTCTTGTATCGCAAGTTCTTACATATCATGTTACCCCTTATTTCGTAAGCCAAGTTCGTACCTACGCAATGATTTCGACATTAGCTCCACACACAACCTTTAATTTACGATTGGAATGGCAATAACTCAAAATAGTTAGACCTACAATTGATTTGAAACTCAAAATACAATTAAGATAAACCTGCATACTAAATGCAGAAAACGTGGGAGAGCAGAATAAATACAGAAAACTTGGGAGAGCAAATTACATGCAAGGAATCTCTATTCTCATAATTAGCGATGACGTTTTTGATTTTATAAATAAGTACCCTATCAGCGCTTCACCGCTTGGTTCTTTAAATCAGTCGTCTTGTGCTCGTATAATTAAACAATGCCTTTAAACTCATCCCAAATTACGTATGAAAACCTCGATTCAGAGCAAAGTCATCAGAACCAAGTCAGAAGTATGAAAGCCAAGTCAGAAGTGAGAGAACCAGGCTAGATTCGCAATTTTAGAGAACATTATAGAGAACATGAGTTGCAAGTAAATCAAACCATTCATAAAACCTAACTCCAAGAACCGATTGAAATAACTTGTCAATAAATCTGTATTTAAACCATTGTGTTGTCATCGAGAATTATTTCAATCACACGTAGTGATAGTTGGCTCGATTCAAAACTAATTAACTTTCAGAATTCGTCAGCTGTACGAGAAGATCTGAAGAGCTGATGAGCAAACTTCTTGGATTCAAATAAATCAAAATATTGAGTGCATTAGAAGACAATAAAATACTCAGATTTCAATTCCATGCCATATAACTGTGATGAATATATTTAAAAAATACACCGTCCTCTGCGTATAAGGCGATTTTCAATAGCTTCTGTTGGATACGGGAAGGTAAACAAATTACCAATGATTATATACGACTGAAAGACACTGTTTTTATCTATATTTTATGTTTTGGAATTTGAAAAATGGTCTATAATTGTTCGACTTACTACATCTGCAGAAGGTAATAGACTTTGCGTCAACTGTGCACTTTTTATGGCATTATCGAGGTGACCATTGCATGGAATGAAGGAAAAAAAAAAAAAAAACAAGTGTTTTCAGGTTCAAGAAACTCGTAGTTATTTTTGGAACTAAGAACTCTAAAGTCTTCACAGTACTCTCTTTCTTTATTATATCGGACGTGAATAATTTTGATTCCAGCAAAATTACTTGTGAGAATAAATGTGTAACAAACTGGATAAAAATCGTACTAACGGTTTCGAAGGTCACGTGGAAAGTGTTGTGAAAATCGTGTGCGAGTGCAAAGTAAAACAATTGTAGACAAGTTTTTAAATTCCGATGTTCAAAATAATGATAAAACTAGTATCTTTCAGTCATATAAACATTGTTTATTTTTGAACCCCCGCTTATCAATAGTAGCTGTTCAATGCTAACTTAAAAATCACGCGTAGACGGGCAACGAGTCCTCTTAAATGATCGTAAAAGTAAAAGGAATATTACAATTATCTGCAGGTCCAAAGTATTTTGTTGTGAAGATGATATTTTACTAATTTTTATTATCATCATTTTAGTATTTATACGTTTGTTTAATAAAAACAAATTTTACTACGAATTTATTATACATGAGCATGACTGGTACTTCGACTTCCTCATGATCCATCACTCATTGCCATATCAAACAAGGAAACAGTTCTTTACTGTGAATAAAGCGCGAAAAATAATTCGGCGAGTAATTTTTTGGTCACTTTTTAGTAATTCAACAGCTACTATTTCAATCAAAAACGTCGCTCTTCTCACTTTTCTTTTGAAGTTCTGCCGTTACCAGCCCTGGACTTAGAGAACGCGAATGAAAGATGAAGGCACGCAAAAACAGTTTCGTCAATTTTTTCACATCATATAGAATTTCTTTTCCGTTCGACGCTTACTTCTTGTTGAGTGTTTTGACGAAAACGTCTGATTCACAGCTTGACGGACCAACGATTCGGTTCGTTGGCATTTATAGGCCACGTTCATTTCCATTCGCATTCGGAGAATGGGCACATGAGGTATATGCCCGAATATGTGGAATTAAAAAAAAGACTAGCGATAATTAATATCGGACATCGATATCGTCGTGAATTTGTGAACGGTATTGTTAGTGCGGAAAACGAATTGCGCGCATGTCTAGTCCGAATTAATCAAGATATCCTCAATCCGTTTCTCTGATACACATGCGTATATATATATATGGTATATAAGATAGATGCCTCATTAAATTATCTATTTGTGCTGTTTTTCGTCGAATATTTTTCGTTTCTTCGCACAAATATTATCCCGTTTTACTGTTTATTGCGCTTTAAGAGAATATTGTTTTGGTCGACTTAAAAAATATGAGGTCAGCATTCGAGACACTATTGTACGATATCAAGTCAGTGAGGCGGTAACATTGAATTTTGAGATGATTTTATTACACGCAGAAATTCTTTTTATTCGATATTGACAGCATTGACTAAGATTGATAATCCCAGATTATCTAACACTGAGTCAATCTCTTAGAAAATCTGAAATCTATTTGTAATCTTCAAAAATATGGTGGGCCATTTCTGCATTGTCAACTGACGCTAGAGTTGTCCAATATACAACGGAGGGAAAGGATTATTTGAGTCAAGCAATATTCGTTTGATTAAATTAGATACTATAGTCAAATGCGGGGAACACAATACTTACTTAATTCAACAAAATACTCGTAATAACTTAATATAGAATTGACTGAAGCCTTTGAATGATCATGCTGACTATCAATTTAATCAAGATAACACGGCTTGAGTTCCTTGCGATATTGCGAATTTTGTATCAAGAAAATGTGTGATTCAAATGACTAAAAATCGTTTTCGGTTCTTCTTTGTTTTCAGCTTGTTCTAAATTCATGTTTTGTCGAGTCAAGAGTTCAATGATTGAAGCAGGTAATGAAATTTGTTGTTTCAAATATATTTTGCATTGACTGAACATTAGAGTTATTCAAGTGCACAACAATATGTATTCTTCGAATGATATCAATTACAATTCCGTTGACACAAAATTTTGAGGAATGTATTTGATATTTAATGGGTTACATTCCGAAAACTTATTGTTGCATATGTAGAAGATTAAATTGAACATGTCTCAAAGTGTTTGTTTGTTGGCACCTTGGTATTATGCTTTGTTCGTTTGTAACAGGTCTGATGATAAATTTATATCCTAAGTTGTTCGTGTCTGATATTCCTAGCCGACTACCCGGTTTCATAACTATCTCTGAAGCTATTTCTTTAGTGAGAGAGTTTACCGCCTGGTGGCTGTTTATAGTACCATATACTGAGGTTGACGATAAATATATTCTCTACTTGCTTCGAATCATCCGGTGTTTTTTTTTTTTTTTTTTTTTACCTCGTAAACAAATTAGTGCAATTGATTCAACCAGTTACGCCAAACAAGCTCCGGTTAAATGAACAAAGTATGGCATTCAATCGATGTAGATTTTGTGTTTGCTAGATTCACGTACCAACTTATCTTATTTGAAATACCTGATTGTTTCTCTCAACGAACATGCTATTTGGAGGAACAATACGTCAACTAGAAATGAAATGATATGTGGTTGATTCAATTTCGGAAACACATGAAAAAGTTCACTCGAATCAGTAGCTCACTCGATCGCGACAAGAAAGGTTTTTGTTGAATCAAGGAATTCGCTTGACTAAATCATTTTGGCAAACTAACTAAATCGAAATTGTTGAATTGAAGTCATCGTATTTGGAGCAAATAAGGAATACTAGATTGGTAGTGAATGGACTCTAACAAAATCTATTTTCTTGATTCAAAAATTCATTTCCCTTCGTGTATACAAATACCTTATAGCGAGGCTCTGGTATCAACCTCGCAGAGAGTACGTGGTTTCCGATTACGCTACAAATGCATGATCGTGTAGGTCTTACGTCATTTTCATATTAGTGATAATCTACCAGCTAATCCCCATCCCACATGAGACTGATAATCAATAATAATAACAATCACATCAGCCCAGTACCTCATTGTCTTGTAAGGCACACTATCTTCGGATACTGTATTCGGATAACGCCATCGAATAAGTTGGAAGCAATTTTTTCGCAGTCGTTAAATTTATTTCCCATGGTCAGGTTTTAGAAATCAAAGTCATTCGATTCCTTGAGTAATTATTTTTTTGTTGATTCTTTCCACTTATCCATTTTTTCACTATTCCTTAATGGAATGGTCGATTTCGATTATCACTATTGCAAACAGTTTCGCTACACGTACAGGTAATCATAATACCGATAATCTTTAGGTTTTAAAAATCCCCGTTATCTTTTCGTCCAATCCCTCTCGCAAGTGTAAATCGAGTCAAGCTGGCAAATTACAATCGAGAGTAGAATTGAAGTATACATGTAATCTTGTCACGTACTGTGCCAGTATCTTTTAAATTCGTATGATTCCACGAATGTTGTAAAATAAAAGTTAATTAGTATAATACGTTCATCGGGTAATGCATTTTGGTTTATCGTTGTATTAAAGCAATCAATGGTAGATAAACAAATTGAGGAACCGAGCACTTGCGTCGAGTATCGATTGACTCTCATGGGGAAAACCCTTGGGTTACCTACATCCACACCGGGCTTAAAAGATAAGCTTTTCAAAAATCTTATCGCACTTGCCGATGCCGATACAAGATCATATTTATTAACAAACCTGTAGATTTCTGGTGTATTTGTCAAGAAAAGAACCAGAGCAATTGCATTTGCCTGAAGCAGCTAGTGAAGTTTTACACAATTTCGTTGTGGAATGTAATATGTAACAGTCTGGATCATTCGTTATACATTTCCTATCTAAACCCTTTATGCAAAATATACTTGTTTTTCCCGCAGCTATATCGAGAAATAACTGTCACAGCACTTAGGCCGAAATTCACTTGTTTGTAAAATTTATACGAAACACGTTCAGTTGCGATGATGGATGGTAAACATTAGAATCAAATTTTATTAACATAAGTAGCATTAAATTAATTTACTAACACTTCCCATTTTTGCAATTTTAGCAAACTCAACTATCATAAACACCGAACGATTGTTTGCTTTGCTTGTATCAGATGGTCGGTAGATTGCGCGTTTAAATTGCATGCAATTTGCAAAAATTTTGTTATCTGGATATCAATGAAATGGAAGCAATAAAACATATATTATATTACCTACGGCTCTATTGCGCAGAGATAAGCTGTCGAGATTTCTCAGACGATTACCAGAAAGATTTTAGATGGCGTGGTATTCCAATGAGACTTCCTATAACGATGAATTTTCGATGACACCTGCAAGTAATGATCGCATTGATCATAGATTTAAAAAAAGTCTGATTCATGCATTTCTCGGTTCTTCTTATCATCGTCTTGAATACTAGGTGATAAATCAGTCCTAAATATTTATCGATAAGGTATAGTTAACGATCGCAGTCAGATTGTAGGGTGACGACAGTCGATTTCGATATGATAAGATACAGACACGATTTGTTATTCTTTTCGCATGAACCTCAGCTCTTGAAATTTTAACGAAGCAATGATAAACGGTACCGCCAGTTAACGTTAGAGAGAATTTCATGAAATCAGATAAAATGACATTGTCATTCTGAACTCATTATTTACACTTAGTTATCCTATCGTTTGATGAGCTATGTGATTTTGTAATCATACGTACGAATTTAACTTGTTCGCTAAACGGAAGATGCAAGATAGTAAGAAAATGAAAATTTACTTGTTGATACGGAAGCTAGAACACTATCACTTCTGTAAAAGTTATCAGAATTTCACCTATAAGAGCCCTTGATAGGACGGAAAATGAATTGAAATTCCACTACTGTACAAGATTCAATTGAGATTCAACTGTTTAACCAGCATCAGATTATTTTATAATGTTTGAAGATGTGATTTATAAAAATATGCACATTTACGGTATTCGAAAACTTTTTTCCTGTAAAATTGGAAAAGAGTGGATTTTGTTTTCATAAAGAAACCAACCTTGCGTCATCGCCAGTTAGAATCTCCTTGACTGCGAAAGCAATGAAAAAGGCCTGGCGATTTACCACGCAAACTACTTGTAAAAATTCAATAGTAATTTATGTTAAAATTGGAACGCCGAGACGAAGAGTTCGCTGGCAATAAGTGGAGTGACTGCATCGTGAGGTGTAGCTGTATATTGAAGTCCGACTAAACCAACTGAATTTATTGCCAATTGAAGTTGTCACAAAGCACTTGGGTTTTCCGCGAAATCCGCTAGATTAGGAGTTCTCCTTCCCTCATTTTCTTACAAAGGCCATCGATTCCGGAGATATGATAATCGCTCATTACGTAGTGATAAGGTGTCTTCCGTTATTATAAAAGAGACCGTGCCTGTATCTCGACCATCATTTCCCGAGTTGAAGAGTGAAAATTGATTCGAGTATCAGTGCATAGTTCAGGATACTTACAATGAGAGGTAGGTGCTTCGACAACGATATCTTAGTTACAGTACTTATGTATAAAAGACACCAATTTCACATGCAGTGTAGTGATTCGTCGAAATTCTAGTTTTTAAAAAAATCAGAAGAATCGGAGGATTTCAAATCATATTAACCCATCTAGTATTTTTCAAACTTCACAACTTCATCATTATTCCATTATTGAAAATTTTTTAACATTTATTTTCCTCCATGAATTCAAGTGGTTTTTAATTAGTGATAATTTAATTTTTGCAGCAACAAGCCTTTTGGCCGCAGTACTGTTGGCCGCAGTAGCTGTCACTTCAGCCAACGCAGAAGACGAGTCAACAATTTGGACAGAATGTCCGGATACTGATCCGGTTAATGCCACAATTCACGTGCCCCACGAATCTGATTGTTCGCTGTTTTACTCCTGTAGAAATGGAGAGCGAACGTTAATGCAATGCCCTGTAAGCAATGAAGTCGGAGGCAAGCTTCACTTTGATGCGGTTAGACAAACTTGCGTATGGCCAGAAGAGTCTAATTGTCGAATTTCTGAGGACGTCAATATTGTAACAACCGAAGCTGCTACAGAGATCCCTGAAGTGACAACACTAGCTCCGGAAGAACCTATAATTACTACAGAAGCTCCTGAAGATGACGAAGTTTCAGAAAGCGAAGAAAGTGAATCGTCACCACCAACGGAATGTCCTGAGGATAACGAAGGTGAAGCGGTTCATATTGCCCATGAATCCGACTGTGGTCTATTCTACAAGTGTAACTTTGGAGAGAAGGTGTTACAACAGTGTCCAACTGGTCTAGCATTCAATGCCGCTGAACAAGTATGCGATTGGCCCTGGTCAGCTGGATGCGAAGTACAGAGCGAGGCAGATTCTGAAAGTTCTGGTACAACCGCAAGCAATGAAGACAGCAACGAGGATGACGAAAGTGAGGAAATCGATGAGGATACAAGTTCTGAGGATTCAAGTGCACCTCCGACAGAAAGCGAGTCCGACGAGACGGACGGTTCCGATTCCACCACTACAGAGGCAGAGGTGATAATACCAACAGAATGTCCGGAGAATAACGAAGGAGACGCAGTACACATCGCCCATCCCTCAAATTGCAGCCTATTCTACAAGTGTAACCATGGGGAGAAGGTGACACATGCGTGCCCGAGTGGTCTTGCATTTAATCCCGTTTTACAAGTTTGCGACTGGCCCTGGTCAGCTGGATGCGTAGCACAAAGCGAGGAAGATTCTGAAAGTTCCGGTACAACTGAAAGCCATGAAGACAGTGACGAGGATGACGAAGGTGACGAAACCGATGAGGAGGAATCGACCGATTCTAGTTCTGAGGATTCAAGTGCAGTTTCGACGGAAAGCGACTCTGACGAGACCGACGGTTCCGGTTCCGCCACTACAGAAGCAGAGGTGATAATACCAACGGAATGCCCCGAAAATAACGAAGGTGATGCAGTTCACATCGCTCACGAATCTAACTGCGGTGTATTCTACAAATGCAACCATGGGGAGAAAGTGCTGTGGAGCTGCCCGAGTGGTCTTGCATTCAATCCCATTTTACAAGTTTGCGATTGGCCCGAAGCCGTTGGATGTACATTGGAAGAATCAGAAGAAGTTGAGAGCTCTACCAGCTCTTCTACCGAAGATGAGAACGACGACTCTGACGAATCTAGCATAACTGAAGTTCCTAGCATCACAGAAGAAGCTGCTACCACAGAAGAAGTGATTATACCAACGGAATGCCCCGAGAGTAATGGAAGCGATGCGGTTCACATTGCGCACCCATCTGACTGTAACCGTTTCTATCTATGTAATCACGGAAGTAAAGTTGAAATGACGTGTGCACCTGGACTGGAATTCAATCCAGTGGAACAAGTTTGCGATTGGCCTGCAAATGCAGGCTGTGTTGCCACTGAAGATACCACATTAGATGAGTCCGTTAGTCGTTAACTCTATCGAAACTGACCCAGCATCTACAAGTTTCCCGATGTAAATAAGTACTGTCGTCAGAATGTTAGTACCACTACCTGGGAAGATGGAAACAACAAAAATGCACGACTCATATCGCTCTGTACTATTCATACAATTTGTGAGCAATGTGTATGACATGCTAATAACTAAATTCAATAAATTAACCCTATCATGAATGATGAATGACTTCAACTTAGTATTTATTTGTACTTCAACAGAAATGAATAGTTAATATTTTCTAATGTATGACTGTATTTGACAAAAAAATAAAAATAAACTTTTATAATTGAGGTAAAATTATGTTACTGGCTGGCGTCGTTGTTAAAACTTGTTACAAAAATGGAAGATGAGTTAGTCCTAACTGATTTTGGTGAATAAACCATGAAACGGATGCTCATCTTGTTTATTTTACATCTTATTTAGTAAGTATATATTATAATACGTATATTATTTCAATACAGATTTCAGCGAGACAGCTCTTTCATAAAAGCAGGAAAGTAAGATTGATTTTTCTTCTGTTCTAAAAGAGTCAAGACTAGATTAGTAGAAATGGAAGTGACTTCAAGACGGACGTAAAATTTACAGAATTTATGACCAGCCTCGATAATTCAACTATGTCAACAGTTTGCTTAAATTGAACAACAGATTTTGTCCTTATAAGGTCACTACTGTAATTCATCGTAGTATTTGGCCATTGCGTCGTATAAATAGGATAGTTGTGATCCGCCATGTTGAAATTGTCTGGGCTCAAGCTGCTGTGGTTCTTGCAGTTCGGTCTGAATTCCTTTTTGCGATCCATGCTTAGAAAGATTTTCCATCTCATGTTGCAGTTTTTGCTCTAATTTTTGTTGCCGGAGAGCAATACCTCCGGCCGATGACGGAGGTACTCGCATGATGTCCCATGGATTTTCGGTGGCTGGAAAAATTTGCGCCCGCTTCCCGTATCTGGGAACATGCGATAAAAATACATTTTTAATCATAACGGGTCCTGGAAATTCGTTGAGTACGATTTAATTAACTTCTATTAGTGATAATCCGAAGTTGATACAAACCTGGCCTTTCCATTCAGAGAATAATAGTCCTTCACCAGGTCAAGATATCTTCGTAGTTCGTCGGCACTCGTAAATACTTTGGGCCTGGTTGGTCGTGCCATTGGGTCAGGCTCACCGTGGACAGAGAGTGGGTACAAGGCGACCAGTATTAGCAGGCCCGAAAGTAAGCTCAATGTAACTGGCATTTTCTGTTCAACCATGTTGATCCGAATCTAGAAACATAAAATGAGATTGAATTCGGTTATTGTCAGTCATACAGACAATAAGTGATTGTATTTCAATAATTTCAAATTTCGATAGGGTCCCAGCTTGTTAACTCGCCTAGCGAACCCTATTACGTGCTCGTAATCTAACACACCTTTGAACGCCAGAGGGAGAATTATTAGTCAGAGGCTATTGACCAGCAAAGCCGGCGTTATAGAAATTAATCCAAGCTCCATTAGTCTTTGTGAAATATGTTCGGGGTGCAGAGGCTAAAATTGGTATTTGCCGACAGACGAACAGAAAAATGGTTAAATTCGTCAAACTATAATGCTTTTACTGATTGAGCCGCTGGTTATCATTTTTGTAACATTTGAAATCAAATATTTGAATTTGAATTTGAATTTGAATTTGGTGCACAAATTAAAATAGCTGGTTATCAGAATTAGAAAAAAAAAATCTTCTCAATTTTTAAACCTCAGGAAATACTATTGCATGAAAATCAAAACCCAGAACTTTGGTTTTAGCCCGCGTTCAAACGACCCGTGATGAAGGTATTGAAATTTTATGGATTCTGTAGAATCAAACATTTAACCACACCAAAAAACTGTTATTCTCATTCCCAGTACTGTCGTATAATATTGCCTACTAATTACGGCCCCGAAATGTTTAGTAAATATTTAACCACAGTGCGATTATAAGTGGTAAATCTTCTGAGAGTAATAAAACCATAGACTAAGTTTTAGTGTAACATGTTAACGATAAGTTTAAAAATCATATTTTTGCGGTAGGGGACGAGAAATATTTTTGTAACCGCTTTTGTCGAATCTGACTTCCACATTGTCTCACCATTCAACTACCTGGGCTCGATCAAAACCTCAACATTGACCCTTAGACATCCACTGACGGAAGTTCCGGACGAATGGTCCGCCGCCAGAGAAAGTCTGGCAGTACAGTCTGTGATGGATTGGTTCTTTTGTGTGTACCAAGGTGCAGAGTGACGATATTGCGAATTTAAACTACGAGTCACTGCCCCTGCTCCTGAGGTTGTGTAGTTCAGTGCTAGGCTGAATGGTCCGTTTTCGAAGCAATGTCGATAGGTTATTGAGGTCTTTGTCAGAAGGGTTTTAAAGTGTGTATACAGATTTCACACAGTGTCCTATGTACTTGAGAACCATAGTTGATGGAGGAAGTTTCTCAAAACTGGTCAGCTTGCTAACAGATCGATCGGTTTTGGCATGTCATTATGGTCCCTTTTTCTTGTTTCTTTCACTACCTCTTTCTCACGCCCCGAAAATACGGTATTAAATGATATTATCAATTCGAGTACACGGTCAATATCTTAATCTATCCACTTTCGTTAACTAACAATAAGATAACAATTAAAAACCACACGCTTTCCGGATGAGCGGCCATCGATAACACGGTGCGATAAAATTTTAATAACTTTCTTCAAGGCTAAAACTAACGATTATTTACCCTCAAATAACTATATCATTTGATGAAAATATTGAAATAAGCCCGGTGGAGATATTAATACAGATGTTTGTCACCCGCAGCCAAGTATACAGTTAGATTTACGATTTCGATCGCTTGATTCCAATTTCAAGTTTATGAATAGCAGAATTGTAGGTAACGCTGGGGGTGTTTAATCCATTTAAACACCCCGATGGGCTTACCAGTATAATAGGAAACTGTGAATTATTTGGTATTTCAGATCCCCAGAGTACGTTCTACCTTCCAGTTGGAATACGTGTCTTCGGTAAGACTAGCACCCGCCCCAGAGCGACTCACCTACCAAATGAACTCACGTGATACGACCTTCGCGGTGTAAGTAAGCATTAAATGAAAATCTCGCTCATTGTCTGGCAACATTGTCTATTCCAAGTAAACGCCTCCGAGGTAAGACGCTATCATTTATTAGTCGATTCATTTCACCAAAGTTCATTTCAGTCTCGATGCAAGCTCAACGTTTGATTCTTATACCACGAAAGGTCTGTCATATGTTAGAATTAAATGTGTCAATACGGTCATATTGACCGTAGTTAATGGTCAATGAAAAGTACCTAGTTACGCGTTTCAAGTTTTGTTAGTATAATATATGAATCAAGCGTGTATAAGAATATGCTATTTCGTTTAACTCTTTCAATCATAGTGGGATGCTCAGCGTTCTAGCCTCGCCACAGTTTACAACTTCAAATGATCTTTGATACTTCTTATAATCCCAAAAACCCTCGAATAACAAATTTCGACCATAATCATCGAATTTTGATAGGTTTTTCGATTTTACATTCGCCATATTGGATCCGCCGTCTTGGATTTATAAATTATTAAATTCTGAGTTTAGATTCGTGATGAGCGAAAAAACCTGCGAGTAACAAAATTCCGGCCAAAACATTGAGTTGAAAAATGTGTGACTGACCGAGTTAAATAGCATGATTTCCTCAAGACTGTTTATTCATTTTACTGGTGGGCGTGGTGTAAATTGTTTTCGAGAAAGTTCTAGCATCTTTTGTGTATTAACGACGGAATTGTCACTGAATTTTAATATCAATGATCTCATATTGCGACGAAACGATAAGCTTTTGACTGTCTCCTTATCCCCCAAAAAGATACTATCTTGAAGGTTAAGATTATCATTTGACGTATTTTTCCGCAAGTGTACAGGTTTACTAGCGAATTACTCATCACATATTCGCACGTTCCGTCTTCCGCGCTCTATCAATCTTCGGCCTAATGATCGCTTAAGATAAAACGGTACACCTTTGATGTATTGTTCCAGGTTTAATCAATCCCAAGTCACACTCTGATCAGCATCAGAGCAAATTCAAATAAATACAAGAAATACAGTTAAACACTATAATTAAACTCTGGAAATTATCTCGCTCTGTACATTTTATGTAGACTGGAAAAAAATGTGTCACCGTGAGTTACCATTTAAACTTTACATATCGATATAACGCAGTTAACTTGCCACAATTCAGCTCGTTTTCAGTTTGAATTTAACATTAAATTAAGTTAGGTTCAATTTGATAGAACAAGTGGATCGTTTGTAACATATTTTTTTGCAATAGGTATGTCTTTCTATTCGTAGCAAGAACCCTTTTCATACGTGACTAAACAAACATCGCTTGCGTCTGTTGGGCTCGTAACGCTGCCGATTAAATCAAATGTATCGGATGCACATCGATCATTTTTTTTTTAATCAGCATCTGACACAGCTTAATTCGCAATTCGAGGTCAAATTCCATTAAATTTAATTACTGTGGTTTCGAATTATGCGCAGTTGAAGTTACATTATTAATTTTTAACGGCCTATTCAGACTGTAATAAATAGAATCAATCACCAGTTACAAGTAAGTCTTTTTTTTATATATGGAGTGTTCTAATTCTGTTTTTGTGAGTGAATATAAGAGGATATTATGTGTTGTGAGTGGAAAAAAAATACACGCATCTTATAGTTTATTGACTAATTTACTTGGCTAATATGATTTAATTTAAGACGAAGAAAGTAGTTTCAGGAGACGCAATTACAATCAAATCCGGCGTTAAAATCATACGCTTGTCCGAATATCTATACATATGTGTAATATGAACGACGTTCGTCGAACTTTTCGTCGGAAGCACTGGTGACTAACTTTCGATACCGCAGAGATTTCGTACTTCTGATATATTGGCCTCACAGGAACGTTTATCTTACGAGACTAGATCTAAATCCGAGAAAACTATGCGGAAAGTTACAGCCGCCGCCGAACTGCACGAGCGGACAATATATCATTATCGTTCCGATTTAGATTGCGGATTTTACTCCGTTATTATCGTTTACACATATCGCCTGTTGGGCTTACATCAGATTATTCTCTCAAACTAACGCCAAGTCTTAAGGAGAACTTTCTCTATGGCCCTAGAGCTGATCAACATCGCTGATAGGGAATTTCGAGTACGCCGATAACGTGGCATAGAGAGTTGCTGAATTTATTCTTCGGAATCCTTTATAAATAAACGTTGCGGTTTATTGAAGCCAATAAAACGTCGTAGCATTGATAATACAACAATGAACGATTCAATCATTATCTGAACATTCAAATTCCGTGAACGCATTTGTTATTTTGCGTTTTTCAACTTTCCTACTGCAGGGTTGTCATGGCGTGGGTGCCTATACTTATGCGAAATTGAGATAACGTCAATTTGTCTTCTATCATTCATTTCTGTACCTGCATGCGACAAGTGGAATGAGGGACTTCACCAGTTAACATCAAAACCGATAAATTTGCTGCCTCAGAGTTTATTCGGCTCAAAATTGTCATGACTCATTAGACTGCAGTGTAACGTGATATGGATAATCGTAAATACGTAGAGAGAATAATTAAAAGCTAAAAAAAAACCTGTGCAACAAGCTATGGCGATCGCGCAGGTTAAGTAGACTCGAGCAAAAACTGAGTTAATAAATATTTTGTAAGCAACATTTGTTGAATCTGGTCCCAGAATACGAAATTTTCAAACCATACGATAGATTTTGTGACTGTACAGTTTCGCATCGCCGTCACTTTTGTACGTTAGTCGTAACTTTGCGTACAGAATAAGTAATTAATTAATTTTCATGAGTTGCTGATACTTGACCAAATCTCTTTAATAACCCCTGTATGACTACACGGATATGACATAAAATAGAGTGAAATTGCAGACGACCTAGTTAAGTGGAGAACCAAACGAGAAGAAAATGGGGAAAAATCGTGTCGAATCGACCATCGCAGAGTTTTAGTGGCAGTTACAGCTGAACTTTGTTTGGAGGTAACAACTTTTTTGCAGAGATACTAGGTTAACCGAAATGAGGCATTATTTTGTAACTGAAGCAAAGACTGCCGGTTGTAACTCTGTTAGGTAAGTTGCAGAAGCGGGTTTAGGTACCAAAATTAGTTCGGAGAAAAATTTCAGAGGGCAAGAAATATCGCATCAAACAAAGTAACTATGCAGCGTTAATTGTCACCCACACTAAGAAATATTTCATTTGGTGTAATTACTAGAAAATTATAGCAAACTTGGTAAATTGTTACAATAGCCGGTTCAATATTGTTGGAAGGCTAATAAAAATGTGGTACAAGTTATTTAGTGTGATTATAATTATCAATACAACATTTTCCGGTTAATGCAACATCAAATATAATACATATCTCCAGTTCACTACATTTTTTCAGGTAAACAAGGCCTAGAAATCAATCTATTATTGTGCAAGTATCAAAATCATCGCAACAGTTACAAGAAAGTATATTACGAATGATCATAAAAGAAAAGAATGGTAACACATACTAGATTTTCTGATTACAGTAACAAATATCTAATTTCCATTTTGTAACTAGTTTCTCTTCGGGAATTGCAGGCATGCAAGTAAATCGACGTTATTGACTGAAGCGGTTTACCGACTTTCGCGCTGCATTGCTATATTGCAAAAGCGCACGGTGCAGCTTCTGTGTTTCTTACGATCACCGTGAGATTGCGCCCTTCTCGCAACGAAAGTACACCCTAAATTATTGAGAACTGACCTCATTTTTTTGTGAACAGATCATCGTTCCAGATTCCACACAAATTGCAATGACTAACGTTTCCGGATTATGTGCGATTGCTATTTAGCAAACGTCTTGTCAAATTCCCACTCGACTCGAAATATGTTGTCGTCTGTCGTACGATGCAGATAAGATGAACTATAATTAAAATGTGCCCCTTCGCGTTGCTTCACGGTTGTGCAGACTCTATTGTGTTAATGTTCCAATTGTTCTAATGCAGACGAATTAGGCTGCCAAAACTGCCACCTTAATAAAAGTTCATCTAAATAACATTCCCGTAGCCGTGGTATAGGGTGGTGAACCAACCGACTGAATTATCGCTTGTGTAGAACGATATAATCAAAGTTTGTATTGGAATGTATCTGACAAGCAGGTATAGAATTCTACCGTGGCCGTCAATATCATCGATATTTGTAAAGCGGGGTCAATGTCTTACTTGAAAGTAGTATTGAGCTTGACGATTGTAACAATACCATTGAAAAATATACATTTCACGTAGATTCCACGTAATCACTTTGTATCATACAATTCCATTCGCACTCTTGTCTTCAAGTGTAATTGGTTCTTCGAGATGAATTGATCAGGTAATACAGTAATTTGAAGATGAATTTCACCTAGTAATCTAGTTATTATACTGTCATTACATTATCAGACACACCATTCGATTTAACTACGCGTTTAAACCGGGTACGTTAATTGGCGCTAGCAGTGACCGTGTGGCTCGGAGTCATCACTTTCACCAGAGACTCCCGATATATAGGTATTAGTGTAGTTATGCGTTCAAAAATTGAAACACTGCGAGAATATAGTCCGAGAGCTGGTAACATTTTCCAGGGATTATTACTTTTTCAAGGCTTATTTTTTCTGAGAATGTTGAGGGATTCGCAAAAAAATAGTGAACACAATTATAATTTTTTCAAGGCTGCAATTTTTTGTATTATTTTCCGCTGGTCGAAACGATCAATTGAAATTGTTGCCATAATAACACATTAAAAATTGAAGCTTGAAAAAATAATAAAAATTCGACCATTCACACGACACGGTTGGGTCAATTTATAACCGACCAATCAATCTGCAAATGTTATTTAATACCGGACAAACAATAAACAAAAGTTACAGACTTGAACAAATAATAATTGCGTTTACGATTTTTAATTTTTTTTTATTATAAATTTGGGGGCCTCCCTTTCATACCACTATCAGGGATAATCGTTAGTGATGACACTTACAAGTGCGTCCCACAACATTCTCGCAAAAAATGGTCCTTGAAAAAATAATCGCTGAAAAATGTCACCAGCTTTCCTACTGATTACAATGAGCTGTGGACGTGAGGACGTAAATGAGCAACACGTTACAAAATAAGAGATAGAGTGGAAACGATTATGTCACAACAGAATCGTCATTATTTTCTTTGCCTGCAGCCCCAATAAAAGATACATTATAGTGTGAAATTTGTGATGCTTTCACATTCCAGTTAGTAACGTGATCGTAACTAAATGTTAAAACGAAAATCACTATTTTGTCATTGTATTATGAGTTCGAAGGACTTGCGTTTGCCTAATTACGGTTTACTGAATTTCGGTCAACCCTACGGTCGCAAAATGACGATTGCTTCTGAAAACGCATCGTTAGATTCAGGCCACAAACTTCAACCTCATGTTAATATTGGATTCCGAAAGTTGTTAGGGATGATGGCAATTGCTGTGTGCAAAGCTTTCGCTCTGTGGGATGAATGATCCAGTGGAAAGGAGTATTGTTTCACCGGCTACTCACCAAGACAGCTTTTTCAGGTTCACTGGTTCACAGGTTCACAAGAAGTTTTCAGTTAGCCGGAATGCGATGCACGAGTTTGATCAACGGTGATACCTGGTCCGGTCGATCAGCGTCTAGTCAAAGTTTCGCAGTCGAATAGTTGATCGGTGTGCCTGCAAGCTCCCCTGTTCCTGATGTCACCGTTGTAGATGAGCTTAAGGCAGATTCTGGCGGGATCCCTCCATATATACGCGGGCTCGTTTACGCAACCCCTTTCTGCGCAGGCCAATCACAACGAGTCCATCCCCTGGAGCCAGCGAATAAACTATCGCCTATAAACGGGCGTACGACCAGACCGGGGGGCTTTTTCTCTACGACGATCCGCGTTTGTTTCCTCACTGTTATTTCGCTTAATTGTCAGGTTAATGATCAGCGTCATATGGATTGTGCATGTATCTGCCTTTAAAGTCCTGATTGGGTATCCTGGTTTACAAATATTTCATGATGTCAAACTATACACGAGAATCGATTTGTATATCCGGTGTTTAAGGATTTCGGATTTGATCTCAGGATGATCTGAGCTTAAATGGATACGCCAATAAAAGTATCGCAATAAATATACAGGTATAAAAAATATATCGACGTGAATTGACACTGTCAAAATCATATCTATATACTCTCAGGTCGTATTAACTTTTCCGTCCTCAAATAACAACCGTATCGTTCGTGAACTCAACCTCAGTGATGCACTAGTTACGTAACACCTTGGTGTATGTCATAAAGGTAAGTGAGAAACTAGTCGCAGCTGCTCGATGGTCATTGCCAGTGAAGAATGACAAGAGTCGATATTTTATTCTTCAAAATCGCATCAAGATTAAAATTTTTCGAAGCACTCTAATGTCCATCTCAAACCATACCATCTACTACAGTGGATCGGATACTTGTATAGCAACTTACAAAAAATTGCTACGTCACCAGAAGTTGGCATCGACTTGAAGGTTTCGCAAATCCGCCGATTGGCTCTTGCCATGATCCTTTGAGCTGCAGAAATGGCTTCCAATTCCAGTCTTTCCAATATTTGAAATTGAGATGGGGATAATTAGTATCTAGATATGTAAGCACCATCAATATTTGTGAGCTACTTCGCACTGAAACCATACGCTATGTAACGTAGTTTTTTCGTACGATTGCTTGTAACTATCATCGAAGTAATCCCTTGCACGTAGGCGAATTAAGATAAGGACGGTTAATTTTACTTTATTTTATTTTACGACATTATTGCACGTTGTTATCGCCGCGTCATTTCAGCACCCACTGGCAATATCGTATACGGCATACATACGTGACATTTTTACCTGGCTTCCGATTCGTTGCAGCTAAGTTCAAGGCCAACTTACCTATTTCTGCTCTCGGTTGATTTCCAGTTTCTAATTGCAAGCATACAATTCCTCGTTTTGTCGCATTGTCGAATTCAGGCGAGCATTGTGCAAACGAATGGTTCCCTCGATGATCAAGCAATAGAATTTATGGCTTCACCGACGAGCTTAGTACCTGAATCCGTTGATTGGTTGACCATCTCGCTTCTGTATCAAGCGGGTGGTTAAAAGGGTGACCTGCAGACTAGAGCATATGTCGGACGGCATTATCTGTGTTGTCTGTCGTGTAGGCAGGCAGGTTCACTTCGTTTGCGTAGCACTCGAGGATCAGGAGGTCGCCGGGGTGCGAGGGTGGACATTTTAATTGAGAACTAATCGGTCGTCAAACACGAGCAAACGGTTAACCCGCGATTAATTTATTATTATATTTTTTATCGATCATACAGTGTTTGATGTTCGTTGTTAAGGCTGACTGGATACACTCGACATGCGTATAGCCAGCGTATACAAATATCCATAATTCCCATAGGAAATTCAATGATGCGTGAAGAGATTTCTTTCATCACATCTGATTTTTTCTTCCATCACTCGTTCGTACTTACCTACACGTTAAATTTGATGGATACTGTCGTTTGATAAAAGGCTTGCTAATCTTTGAACCAAAAATAGCGATCTAATTTTAAAGTTCAATTTTTTTTATTACAACTTCTCTGATATTCTACGTGTCGACTAATCGAGTAATGCGCATTGAACGATTGAATTGAAACAAGATATGAAAGATCAAAGGTTCTGTCACATAAAATATTTATGATACCCCTGTAAATTTGTCCAATTTCTGCCCACGCTGTTTTTTCTCTGTGTATCGAGGGGATCAATTTGAAGCTTTTTTCAGAAATAAATGGTAGGCATGTTTATACCGAATTTCACAATAAACTTTTGTCTTTTTGACCGTGCCGTAGTTATATAGTTCCATACATACGTATACTATGGATATTGGAACAACGTGCTTTCCTTCAGTAAAACTATATTAAAACAAAATTGCCACACGAGTAGTTTATTTTTATAATAGATTTGTTCGGTGTAGGTACGCGTAAGTTTATTCACGCATCACCAGATCCCAGGGGGCATGTTTGCAACGGAGACAGGGAGGATAACCGGACTTCCTAATTAAGGAAGGTAACAGTGCTCATCTGCTGGAGGTAGACAACCTTACCCGCTGCAGATGCGAAAGTTACTCGCAGAGCTCTTCGTCCATTTTATCGGAATTCGATAGCCTTTCACCTGGTAATACGTACAGTTTCGCGGTAGTTCTTCATCCTTGTTATCTCCAGCTACCGCCGTTACTGCAGATGCCCCGTGTTGTACAGTTGATAGTTGAGATGTGAAACCCATGACTCATGCTATTATCAATAAATGTTACAACAACACGCGGACAGACTTTTAACGTCTAGTCGGCAAGGTACTCAGGGTTTTCAAGGCTGAATTCGATCTCTTTGTCGGAGATGAGGCAGAGTTGGAACTATTTTGCTAT
This sequence comes from Neodiprion virginianus, assembly GCF_021901495.1. Lineage (NCBI taxonomy): Eukaryota > Metazoa > Arthropoda > Insecta > Hymenoptera > Diprionidae > Neodiprion > Neodiprion virginianus. The sequence goes on from NC_060878.1 coordinate 13,911,873, forward strand.
TGACCTTAAGAGTAACTGTTGTTCTCGGGAGAATTTGCAGGTTCTCTAGCTGGTCGTGTAGAGGTGGTAGCGTGACGGATTACGTCCAAAGTCGGACACCCGAAAACATAAAGAATTTCAAAAGCGCACTGACCAATCGTTCCTTATCGTTAATATTATCTGTCTTGAGAAACGAATAAGGAAACATCAGGTAAGAAGAGCACACATTGTCGTAAAATGCCAAAAGTTTTTCTTTGTTCTCCAGCCTAATCGGCCCTCTCTCACTCTTTCTCTTCCTCTCTTCTCCGCTTGCTGAAATGCTCGCGGTATCAGCTCACGAAGGCAGAAAAGACGAAAAGACTGTGCCGGAGGAAGACAGGAGGTCGTGGAAGTGGGGACCAGTGGGGGCCCAGAGAACGGTCATTGCCACTACCCCGTCAGGTTCTAGAGTCCGCGGGGCAGCACGAGGCACTAAGGCCACCTTGAAATAGCAGCGGTCTCTTGCTGAACACTAGTCGGTTTGTGAGCAGTGAGGCCGGTGCCTAGGGGGGCTATTGGATCGACGCAAACGGGCCGCACGGCGGGTTTTCATAAGTAGCTCCCCGTCTTCGAAGGACGTCGCTACGGAGCATCAAGGTGCAAGCGAGTCAGTCTGAAGGAACCGCCAACAGACTGCCATCCGTACCAACATACCTGCCCCACGGACGGTCGGGCATCCCTTAATCCTACGAACATGACCTGACTGTCTCCTGCCAAATTTCTCAACCGCTTTGGGCACCCGAGTTTACCGCCGGCACGCATATGACATAATATATAAATAATAAATGAACAAACTTTCCGAACGGGTAAACAAACAAGTTAAATTCAAACACACTCGGGGTACCTGTATGTGTGTGTTTATTTTATGGCACGGTATGATTTACCACGTGTGAAAAGATCGTGCGAATCTTTTTTTCGAATTAGATTATGTATTCGGGGAAGAGAAAGGGGGAATAAACTTGACGCGTAATCATCTTGTACTGACCGCAGTATTTGTTCGTTGTATTGCCAACTGATTCAAATACTGATCGCGATAGTTTTTCGCATCGAACGAGGCGTGTAGTCGACGAACGAGGATGTGTGTGAAAGAAACGCGGTTTCAAATTGTCTTCGCAATTATCCTACAATATGTTTAAGAACGTGAAGTAATTTTCGGTATTTCGTTTCGAAACAAATTCATTCGAGGCTCAACCTTGACAGCAGTGTGCTGTTCAGAACCAAAAAGGTAAGAACTATCTGTTTTTTTGCTGGATTTTAAAATGGTGTAAAGCTCGTTTGACTTGTACATTTGGTACAAAAACACGCTAGAAATTGACTTGGAATAGTTGTGAATCTGTGGCTCGAAAGCAGTTCAGTTGAGTTGTAATGCAGATGCTTATCCAGTGGCTGCAGACAAACATTATTCGCATGGCTCTCGACTAACCGGCAGATTATCTATTCAAGATTTTGTTGATCTCTGGAGTTAGTGTGTCAGAAGTACGTTGAAACTATGCTTAACCAAGCGTAGCTCAATTTGCTCGGAAACCCGTATGTCGGCTATATGAATAGCGGTACATTCAACCGCAATCAATTCGACTTTCACAGATCCATATTACTCCTCGCGACAACGCGTCACGTTCCGTTTCTCAGAAAATATAACTTGCCGAAACACATCCTTCGACTCCAAGTAAAATACTTGGAAAATATCACAACTCGAAAACTGTGCTAACGAAGTTCTCCGTAAATTTTAATCCGGTTCACCGCAATTGCACCCAATTACCGATTAGAGTCTAATGTAGATGCGGCACGGACTTTTGACACCTGGGCCAGCGATATGGACGTTAAGTTTTTTTGTAATCCTAACAGTACTTCTCAACTGTTGACCGTAGTCCAACTGGCAAGACAGACGGAAACTTGGTTCCAACTTTTCACGATAACGGCAACGTTTTAGTCATTCTTTTTCACGTGACTGGGGATAAAAAGGCACCGTTACAATCAGCTGCTGCTTATCCATCGTACTGCGTACGCGTTATAATTCTGGAAATATATAAGCGTTCATAGTTTAGCTGATTACATCTGCCCTCGTTGACTCGGTTCGAAATGAAGAAAAAAAACTTTCGAGTGCCTACTACTGGTCGTGGCTTTCTTCAGACCAGCAATCCATGAACGTACTTGGTCAATATTTTTTTAATTTTCAACCAAGAGTATGACGTCCGTATCGTCACTTCCTAATTTCTGAACGTAACTCCCTAAAATTACTGCACATATCTAACTGGAAACAGCAGCTACTAGATTGTCCTGACGTATAAGCTACAAATCTTGTCGAGGTTGGTAACGACGCGTTGCTAACACGGGACAGCTGGTTTTGCGTGTCAGATAACCGGAATTCTTAACAGAACCAACGCGTTTCCTGAGCCAAAGTTTGACCCCGTGGGTTGGCAACCTCGAGACTCGCCTCGAGCAAAGCTTCCTTGAATGTAAAAATGTAATACCGAAACCCGAGTACGATGATATCGCATGTGGGTATAGTTAATTTCGATTTCTTCCGCCGCACGCGATTATGAAAGCCTGCGATGCTTCCCTTGGCGGAATGAACAATGATGGAATCGAAAGAGAGGTTCACACGCCGCGGTTTCAAGGCCTTGCTTTGGTTGCTAGTTAAAGAAATGCGATTATCCCGGTTTGCATGAAAGGTGGATGACCCTTCTCGTCCTAAGTAAAACCCGGTGAGAACGTTCCCATTGCCGCAGGTGCAGACGTATAGTGGTACATTTTGACGCGATAAAATCACAGGTGGTGGTATAACGATCTTGTTGAACTCTACAAAATCTATGATAACTAGTCAATTTCTAGCTGATATCAGTTTTCAACAGTCATTTCCTTAAATTTTACTTGACATCTGCAGAGCGAGAGTTCGTCGTTCATTTGCATAAAAACACATGATTCTACCTCGAATCTCCGGAGTGAGTCAAAAAATCTCTTCAATGACTTGGCTACGCGTGCAGAATCACTTTCACATCCGGACCATGAATAATACTACAACCTAAATTAGCTGTTTTATCCGTTGTGTCATGTAACAAAAATCCCAACCGCTTTTAACCAAGTCTCACCCAACTGCGAACGGCTCAATTTGAACTCTTCGATAGTTTGTCCCAATGGAAACTTTTCATTCGGAACACGTGTACGGTTGAAGATGAAAAATGTGACATCGAGATCGTGTATCGGTTGAATTGCCAAGCAGAAACGATAGTATTTAAATCATTGCCAAACCGTGTTGGCGATTGTCAAAAAGAAATAATCAGTTCATGTACGGATGTATCGACTTTCGTCGCTACTCTAATTAACGAATCTCCGTTATATCGATTTGTTTCAGATGACGGAAATCACGAAGTTTCGAGCAACACTTCTGCTATTGTGCAATGTTGTTGTCCTGACTATTGGAAGTCCCGTGTTCATGCCGCAATTTCTTCCTGGAGGCAAGTATATCATACGTATACGTTACACGCGGACAATACTACATTCACACTACTCATGTTTGGCATTCTGTTTCTTGCCGTTCGAATTTTTACCGCTCCTAACGAAAAGAACATGACCCACTTTTTGACCCGCGGAATACCCACGCGCCTTTCGAACTACCTTGACATCAGCTGTGAGTTGCGACAAGCCACACCCACGTGCGGTCTTCCTGGGTCATATCATCGGTGAAACGTTGCCAAAATATCAAAGCGAAGTTGCGGGACCCGTAAGCCGCAAGACATCGAGGCTGGAGATTAGTCATCGATGACCGGCAGTGAAAAATTCCTCCCGGCTATCAGGAAGACACGTATCAGTGCATGCTAAAATGTTGTTTTCCAATGGTATAATTATGACTTATTTCGCATTTCTCGCACTATTTCAGACATGTAAATTGTCATATTATTTCTTAATTGGTACACAGATTCCGGAAGTTAGGTACAGACACTCTCTACTTTAGGTTCATTCCATTTTTTGTACATAAAATTTTCACCGGAATTTATCCAGATGAACACCAACACACTTACGATAGCTAGTTTGCATTTAATTTGTTAGAAAATTTTACGTACATGATTTGCTCATAATGGGACTGATCCTGTGATTGAATTGGACTGAAATTATGCATGATCGGTTTTCAACGAAGAGTGAATTTTTTAAACGATTGGATAGATAGCTCATACATCAGAGAGCTGAATATATGATGCATGGAGTTAATGTTACTCGATCGTGAGAGTAAAAGTAGGAGTTTTTTCTTCCAGATGTACGTTCGCTCTACCGTTCGTTTCGCGATACGAATTTAGCATTCGGATGAAAAAAAAGTATCTCAACCGTTCGCACCGTTATTTTATTGAATTTGCGAAACTTGATGAATAAAATACTGGTATAAACGGGGTATCTGATAGTTGCGGTATTATAAGCATCGTTGGTGGGGTAAAAGGAATTCAGGTGGTTCTTCACATGGTTTGACGAGTTGATCGCTGGGCGCTAGTCTAGGGTTAACGGAACGGTTGGTCGCTTACCTAGGATGGTGCCTGGCATTGACCCTATGCCTGCGGTCAGCCCGTCAACGTGGGCGGACTGGTCAGTTCTCGAAGTGGGTCAGTGGGTACATTCCGAAACGTGTGATACACGTATGTAAGAAATTGATTCCCCGATCTCATCGAATTTGGTACTCGACTTCTCATCATGCTGATAATTTGAATGCTACTCTTGGGTGTCGCACAAATTCACGGGTGTCACTTTCCCGAAGTAATGTTCATTTGTTTGAAATCGTTACAAACTTACGGATACAACATGTCCTCCGTTTTGCGCTGACATCACTACTTTCTTTCCTCGCACTGAGTCACGTATAACGCTCGCACTTCCGCCCCGGCACACATTTTAATTCCAAGTACACAGAACTTTTGGGACACTCGTCAAACCCGATCGTCTCGCGTGCTACTGACCTTGCACTATTGTATTCGAGATTGCGTATTCAAATCAGCTTGACTGAAATGAAATTTCTCTTTAATTATTTTCATTTTGTCAGAGGATTTAATAAAGCGATACCTAATCCAGAATTTCGTATGGCCCTCTAATAAGTAGAGAAAAAAAAATCGATTTCCATTCTGACGGAATCCAAATATCGTTGTTAAAAGTTTTGGTTGTAAGTGACGAGACGCCGATTAACAGAGAGTTTGCTAGCGGTAAATATTACATCAGAGCGCAGCAGCAGGTGAGAAACGGAGAAAGAAAAAACTTGATTAGATAAGGAGATATTTTTTTCTCAAGCAAAGCCCGCCGGATATTGTAGACACGGTTACACAACCAACGAGCTGATATAAGCTTGCCATTAACTCGCTCGTCTCATCATCTTGTGCCGAGGTTAATGTTAAGGCTAAGCTTAATCTCAAAATCTCATCGGATCGTTTGGCATGACAATATTTGAAACTTTCAGTAAGCAGTACTTTATTCTGCGGATATTTTTCTAAGTGCAATTGCAGTGATTGACTAAAATATAATTATAGTTCTCAGTCTAGTCTTGAACTCGCTATTTTGCAACCATCCACAACTGTCTTATTCTTAATTTTTTATCGTTCCTCCCTGTTGTACGTATAGCTAAACATAACACGAAGAAACTGACTTTGTGAAGCGTACAATGAATCCGGATCCAAATTTTAACTGTAACTATAAATCGTAGTTGGCAATTTTAAATTTATTGCCACGTAATTTAGTCGTTCGCTTTTCAAGCTAATGGAACAGCGAATACATTGTAAATGAAACATCAAAGTGGCTAGAGAAAAATGCTGTAATAAAAGTCCGACTGGAGGCAGGATGCAGTCCCGGTCTTCTCGGATTTCTTCTTTCCTGTTCTTGCCTATTTACTCCCATCTATCTTTCACCTGCTTGCTGCGTTTGGTCCAGTACATGATGAAGGTGAAGAGGAATGCACGGAGATTCCGACAAAAAAATAATATACACGTACACCAGAATTGCTCGGCGCTAGGCGATGACTGTGGCCTACTTTCTGCCGGGCATCAAACTCACACATTCAAAGTTAACGGTACCTTAATGCTGTGCCTTGCCTGACACCAATTCAGTATCTGGTTACGCGTTGGGCATTACCAGAATTTTTATGTACCTGCTTGACCGCTTCTTAGAACCACGTTGGGGGTCAAGGTCTTCGTGTTGTAACGTAAATCTTCCATATGACAATCGTCACATAATTTGGAAGTCATTTCACTCCGACGGATCATTACGTTCGGTAACGTTAAATTCACTTTGAAGAAGTGAATCTCAGATTTAAAAATTTCAGACTGCAATGCATACAAGTAACAGTGACAAAAACGAACCAGATCGTTTCGGAATAAGTGACCTGAATGCGTTGAGTTCGTGTACTTTGCATTGCATATAAATGCACAGTTATGTAGGTGCGGGCCGTCCGCAAGTCGCGGAAGTCAATAAGCCAAGTCGACCGCCGGGTCTTGTCTTCCAAGTAACGTGATATAAAGCTGGAGTTGAATGTATTTGTATCGTGTTCAGTTGCTGATCTATATAGATCATTAAGAGGATATGCCTGTAATGTGAAATTTCCTTGATTACAGGTGCGGGCAGACACATCAGGCACTTACCGTGTGTTTCAAGGAGAAGTGGAGAACAAGGAGTATGCATGTTTGCGTTTACGTGTGCAAAAGCAAATGGAACGCATTTGGGAACTTGCATTGACCGTTTCTATTTCGGAAGCTGCTGTAAGATCAATAAAGAACCGGAAATCTTTCCTCAAGACAATACGATCGACGACAGCTCGATTAATTCCTATCTTACCAATCACGAGTCCATAGACAATAATAACATACCAGAATACTCACCAAAACCGTCTCAGACGCCTACCAGAATTACTGAGGCTCCGGTTACGACAACACAGACTCCGGTTATCACCGAGAAACCTGTGAAAATTGCCGACAAATTGCCCGTGGCAACAACGCACGCACCAGTCTCAGAACCAGTCAAATTTACTTCAAGACCAACTAACAAATATACACGAAAGCCAGTCCCAGACTCCACAACTGAGTCCGTAAGCTTATCCACCTTCCAAACGGTTGAAAATAGTCCAACCAAAAGGCCGACTACAAAGTATCCTCAGAAAATAACGACAGTTGCACCAGCAACAACTCATTCGAAACCACGTCCTTCTAGCAATAGACCAATTTCTTCTGTGAAACCCAACCAGAAGCCAACTACTTCAAACAGTACGAAAATTGGTACAAACACAACCATCAAACCATCAGTCTATAAACCACAGAATGGGGGGTTGACGCCGATTGATACGAGGACTACGACAGTAAAACCAATTTTGACTACAACTCAGAGGTCTACTGTCAGTGCGACTAGGTTCCCTCCTCGAAACGCTACCACAACGACGACAACAACTAGGCCGACCAGACCGACGCCTGTCAGAAGACCGACTTCAACGACCACGAAGCGACCTGCCAGTACACCGGCTAAAAGAGTTACCACAACATCGACGACTCCGAAGACGCCGGTCACTAAGCGACCAGTGGCTTCCGGAGTGAGTGTCACTGTCGCTAGCAGACCACCGACGGTATTAGGAATAAAAAATGTTACCGCCACTGTGCCGGCGACGGTGGGCATTCCTGTTGGTGGTCAAAAGCCGACTACACCAGGGAAGCGGCCGACGGTAGCAGTGCAGGGTAGGCCGACAGCGGCAACCACGATAGGCGTCAACAAGCGGCCGACGACGCCATCCACTAAACCAGCATCATCTACAGTGTCTTCCACAGTCGGTGGAGGTTCAAGTAAACCAGCGACTACGTCTCCTAAACCACCCTCGACTAGGCCAAGACCAAAACCAACCACCCAAATACCTGAATTTCCAATAACTAAAGCTCCGGTACAAAAGCCAGCCCCGACTATCGTCACTACTACCTCTACCACCACCACTACCACTACCACAACCAAGAGACCCATTGCTTCTTCATCTCGACCGAGACCAACACTGACGACGGTGGCTCCTTCGGACACGGCTGGTATTTTCTCATTGATCAACGATGTCATTTTCTCAGAAGATACAACGAATCAAGTTCTAGACCTCAACACCAACAAGGTGGAGACCACCAGCTATTCGCCGGGTCTGGTGACTTGGATGTCAAACTCGGACGATACTACTACCAGATCCCCAGTGATTCCAACCGCTGTAACGGAACTAGAAGGTATGTTACGTACTGTATTGTTTTACTAATAATAGTAATTTCATCTTCCCCCCAAAAAAATCATCCACGACAAGTTCCTAGTATGATATTCGTAATGCAGTCACCGATTGAAGGCCCAATATGAAAGATATGTACGTTGCGTTACGTTGGAACACCGAAAACATAGCGAAGTTGCTGCTCGGTTAAATTATTCGCTAGCGGAAAGCAAGTAGGATGTGTGTTTCCGTGTACGATCCTCGTGGTCAACCTACTTTACAGTTAAGTAATTGCAGATTTGATTTCAAAAAATCTCAACCCACACTCAACTGATGACAGGAATCATTTCTCCTCCACCCACGCAAAGGTTAACTACATAGCACAGATATTAATCGATAAAGTCGTAGTGCGTGGTCTAATTATCATTTCTGAAGTATGAAAACGTACAAGAGCGAAATGAATTATTCTTGCAGGGTTTAGACCTACAACTCTGAATTATTCTCAGATCTGAGTTCAGGATAATTGAGGAACACTTGAAAACCTACGGTTGAGTTTAGAAGTAAAAAATCTTTCGAGTACTTCTTCCCGTCAGTATATGTCATTGCTTAAATAGGAAGTGTTGATAAGTAAGAATCCAATAGGTGATTAAATTTGTCATTTAACCTACCCGTTGTTCTCTTCCTTCAAATTTATCGAGGTTATTGATCAACCAAATAACTTGGTCAGGAAGTCACACATGCATGTATTACGAATACGGTATAATGGTGTATGTGGAATATTGAAGACTTTCGTGCTGAGTTTAAGTTAAGCCAAGGCGAGATTCCGTCCCACTGGGGCGTTGTAACGGTTCCTCTTGGCATCGCTATATACATATACCGTAAATCCCCCTCCGTTTGTCACTTGTTTTCCTCGCTTTACCTCTTATTTATGCTCCCAGCATTCGGTAATAACAATTCGTGCAGTAGATTAATTCCCTTCACTGGAATATGCTATTCTAACAATTATGTAACTTATACTGGTGCCATTCAAACCTCCGTGTCAACACTCGTGTTTATTTTGAATACAACTGCGATGTACATGCGTCATTCCCTTTCGTATCATCACAAGTAGTTCTCGTATACTGGTGCACTTCACAATTATCTTTCTGAACAATATTCAGAACCAACAAATACCGAATGGACGCCAATTACGACACCGGACGGTTGGATACTGATCCAGTCTCCAGCGCCGAGTGATCCTCCAGAAATTGAAGATAAACCAACTGCGAGACCAACTCCAAAGCCAATGACGTCGTCTCCCGTTACTGGTACGGTATTGAACTTACGACAAAGATAAGACGTTATTCGGTACGATAGTCTGATGCAAAGAAATTTTTCTAAACTTGTCTATCGTACATCATTATTTAGTTAAACAAAAGATGACGTAGTTCCCGTGCAACTGATACGTACATAACATGTGAAAACTCGACTTCGAAATATTATCGCCGTTGTATCTGAGAGTAAAAATTTGACAGCCTGGAACAGATAAACGCTTGGCAAATGAATGAGTGGCATCAGTTGGTATTATTGGAAAGAATTTTTACCCTGTTGGCAAAAAAAAAAAAAAGAAAAAAGACCTAAATTTCTGGCTAGCGGAATACATTGAGCTCGAGTCTAGGAAATTGAAAATATATTATTATAAGTTGAAAGTTCTAACCATTTGAAAGGTATAATTCTGCAACTATGTCCGAAATAATTACCGCACGAGGTAAACATTATCTGATTATTCTCTATAGCCTGGTTCTAACTGAATTTCGTTGACGGGTAGTGAACTTGTAAGAAGTCGGACCAGTAGATCTTGAATCTACCAGGAAACGTACTCACCGTAACGTGATTTTCAGATAAGCCAACGACAGTGCCAACTTCCACAACGCAGCGATCACCGACAAGACCTTCTCTGCCGACCGTCGCTACGACACCCTCAACAACCGACAACTATGTACCGACGGTAGAATTGAACATGTCCGACTACAAGCAAGGTAATTTGAGTCCAACGCGAAAAACACCGTCATCGTTGCTTGGAATAATTTCATGCCGAACTAACCAGAGGTCACAGGGCCCTGGAAGGTCATATCGACGTGTAATTAGCGTACACACGTAGCATTGGTATTAAATTACGTTTATTTCGTAAACGGAGACGGGAAGAGTAGAAACTTTTTTGAAAGTTTACAAAAAGAGAATCCTCAGCAGCTATTGTCCTTAGACCAAGGTCATTCCCCGCTGAACTCGACTGGCGTACCTTGATCTCAGTTCTCGATTATGAACCAGCCGTAGTTCTTCGCTCAAAGTTGGGCCTGACAGTTCAAGCAGCCCATACTCCGTGAAATCTGGACAAAAGTATTGCTCCCAAGATTCGCCATCCTGCACGGTATTAGCAATTCGCTGATAGTTTAATAGTTCCGCAATTATAATTCGGTCGACGTTGTGAGAGACTCATGAATACACGGGAAAGGCAGCTGAGGAGTAACTTTGTCTATCTGGTTTCTTCGATACGTGGGAAACACAGAACGCGATCGACCAGTTCATCCGTTCGCAATCTTAGTGTACAGCCTGCTTTTTAGTATGGAGACTGGCCTGAGAAACGCCGATATTTTAAAGACAATGAATACAACAATGCTTGTTCTTGCAGTATGCGGCAGACGGTTCTTCCCAGAGTCAAGGATCGTTGGCGGCGCCAAGAGCTCCTTCGGAAAATGGCCCTGGCAGGTGAACAAAAATCATTCAGTTCAATCTACTTATACCGTTGAAATTTGCACGGCATAAAATTTCCATATATTATTATTTACTGATTACTCATTGTCAGTTCTATAATCAACCCAAGAGAAATTTAATCTCGACTCAAAGCGGGACTGATTGCAAAGTCTTAAAATGAAACGAAATTGACGAACAATCAATTGCCGTTGATTTCATTCAATTTTCATTCAGCCATCTGAAGCCTAATGGCCATTCGGTCGTAATTTGGCATACTGGTATTCTCAAGTTCATGAATAAACGAGCAGTAAAGCCACAAACAATCTGCACAGGGGTTACGGAACTAATTACCTACTCTCGGTTTTACAGATATCATTGAGACAGTGGCGAACGTCAACCTATTTGCACAAATGCGGAGCAGCCTTACTGAATGAGAACTGGGCTATAACAGCGGCTCACTGCGTCGAGAAGTGAGTGCTTAATTTTCTTCTCCTTCTTCCATTTCCTTATCTTCTTTGCGCAGTAAAGAACAATGAAGAGAACGTGCAATTAGACAATACTGCCACGGTCAGGCGGCAGCAATTATCCATCCATAGCAATAGCAGTGAGTGCAATGTCGTTATTCTATCGTGGATATCCTTGATTGATTGCAGTGTAGCTCCGAGCGATTTATTGCTCCGGCTGGGTGAGCATGACCTGGAAAGCGAAGATGAACCCTACGGCTTCCAGGAACGACGGGTGCAGATTGTCGCAAGCCACCCACAGTTCGACCCTCGTACTTTCGAGTATGACCTCGCTCTTCTGCGCTTCTACGAACCTCTGTTACCATTCCAGCCGAACACTGTTCCCATTTGTTTGCCTGACGATGACGCAAACTACGTTGGACTCATGGCACACGTCACTGGCTGGGGGCGACTATATGAAGGTATAGGTAAGATTTATACTATAATTAGCTGCGTAGTCTGCCTGTTTGTCACTTCCGCAGGGTGAGGCTAAGCTTTTCCTTACGCTGTATGCAGTAGGGTGTTTCGACTAGCAGAGACATGTTTCCTTTTGCTCTCACTTGAAAGACATCCTCGTTGAAGAATGCCGCTTAAATTCAACTTTAAA